>NC_041383.1:443122105-443178414 GCF_002162155.2 Triticum dicoccoides | reverse complement strand
TGCGGCAGTGACCAGATGAGGGGCATCGAGCAATAGCTTGCAACATTTTCTCCGGTGGTGTGGGTGGACAATGGGTAGATCCATTTTGGATGGTCTTGTATTGTAATTCTTTTGTTTATTTATTTATTTGGCATCTCCATCCAAATTTGGCTTTAATCATTATATATGATGATGTGGCCTAATTTTTTTTGAATTTTTTTGGATTGCTTACCACATGTATCACGTGGTTGGTTATGTGCCCCAATTGATGCAAAGGCTGAAGTGAAGTTATCATGATTTAAAATACGTTTTGTACATGGAAGATTTTTTTTTTGAAAAGGAGGATGTACCCCCGGCCTCTGCACCTGGACGATGCATGCATCCATTTTATGAATTCTTCACAAAGCACTTACAAGGTAATACATCAGTAAGCCTGAAGCCACCATCTTTGGCAACACCTATCGCTACTCCTATCCCCGTGATGAAGGGGTGCCGAATGTTCGAGCTTAATACCAAAGAGACATCGCACCAACACCTAACATCTAATGCCGGATGTGCCATCCAAGCCACAATACCTGGACTGAATTACACATATTGGTCCGACACACTTTCATTGGGCACCACATGCACACGCTGCAAGGGCCGTCACGTCCGTCATCCATCTATCCATCCTCAGATCAGATACTGACGCATCAACCTTACCAGGCCTCTCTGTCATTGGCGCCACCAACTTTATAAATAAAACCCAGCCAATTGAACAAGGATGTAACCACGCACACACACTAACCGAGTCTTTCAAACGAGATCAGTACCAAGCGATTACAGATTAATCTAAAACGAACGTGTGAAGTCACGTAGGCCAGCAAAATGAGCCAGGTATTCTAACTTGGAGTACGAGGTCTAAGCGTCGCGTGAAGTGAACTAATCGCCTCCATCGCTAGCCGCATTAGATGTAAATCAACATTTTCAATAGTCATCCGGATGCCTAGGAATATAATCACTCAACTGTCAACTTATTAACCTATTTTGGTTTTTTTGAGAAACTACTAAGCTTATTTCCAGTCCGCTGCCCTTTCATCATGCGCACAAATTATTTTACCTTTATGTTCAAAGCAAAACATGACGTAGTTTTGCCTAAAGAAAAGGACATCATGTAGTTTTATTAGTACCATATTCAAGGGTGCGACTTTCACTGTTACACTTCATGTCAATATGGTGTACAGTATAAATACAAGTATTGTGGCAAAATAGAACAAATGCAAATATAGTATTTTGATTAATAGAAACAATATTTAATAAATTAGTAGTCAACACCGACAAGTCTGACTGCAATTCATTCTGTATTTCTTAACCAAGATAGCAGGAAGTTTGATGCAAAAATCCTAATTTGTGAAATAGCTAGGCTTGACTTTGTAGCGTTGATGTGGCCTCTTTAAACAGAGCATATACGGTTTAACTTCGAGCTGCTGAAACAATCCAGATATATGAAAATATATAGGCCTACCAAAATGCTGAAAGTATGCCAAGCACGCAATCAAAGAGGTTTTCAGGGTCTAAAAAGTTGCATGAGTCTCGTGAGATCGTCTAGTATCAAAAAACTGCATGTACATCCTGGAAAAGAAAAAGGCATGCATTCCTTCTCCTTTCCGTGAAGACGCACCACGCTTGGACCCCAAAAGAAAAAAACGAAACGCCGCTGCCCCCGCTCTATATATACATGCGCCTCTTCTCACTTGTAGCTCGCCAGCCCTAAAACAGCTCACGCTAGCTCTCTCAAACCACCTCCCGCGCTTAGCTACTTAATAAGCAGTTGTTTAGCCACCTAATTAGCTAGTTAATTTCGCAGCGGTATCGAACAATGCAGTACGGCGCGGCGGCCGAGCAGGCGTGGTACATGCCGGCGATGCCGGTCACCTTGGCGGCGGAGACGGCGGCGGAGCGGGTGGAACGCCTGGCGTCGGAGAGCGCCGTGGTGGTGTTCACCGTGAGCAGCTGCTGCATGTGCCACGCCGTGAAGCGCCTCTTCTGCGGCATGGGCGTGCACCCCACCGTGCACGAGCTAGACCTCGACCCGCGCGGCCTCGAACTGGAGCGCGCCCTCGCCGACCTCCTCGGCTGCGCCGGCCCCGGTGGAGCCGCACCGGTCGTTCCGGTCGTATTCATCGGCGGCAAGCTGGTCGGCGCCATGGACCGCGTGATGGCCGCGCACATCAACGGCTCCCTCGTGCCGCTGCTCAAGGAGGCCGGCGCTCTCTGGCTCTGAGCGCCATCATATTGTCAGTGACACCGTTACTGGTTGGGGCTAATAGTAGGATAGATGTTTACATCCACAAAGGTCAGTTAATTATAGATCACTGGTGTGCGTGTGCGTGAGTGTGAGAGAGTGAGAGGTCGGTGTTTTTTTTTACCACTACTGCCTCCGTCTTGTTTGAGCTTGTGGGAGCTAGTGCGTGCATGCTTGCACTACCAGTCTACCGGGTGTATGTGCGTGTGTGCAGTGTGCTCGATTGGTGCTAAAGAGATCTAGTGTTCATCTCCCTTTGATTAGTTATTTGGCTTGCCTTGTTTAAAACTTCTGTTGGTTGTGTGTTCATCCTTTGACATTTTGTCTCGTGTGTTCTTTCGTCGTTAGTGGTCAGATGCTGGCTTCAGATTTTGGTTGCCTGTTTAATCTACAATGTTGCTATATGATAAGAGAAATTCTTATATATTAGATACACATAGAGAGACCGGGATACAACTCCTTTTCTTTGAAAAAATAAAGACAACTTATATTAAATTTGCTTAGCCAGATGAACATCAAATGGCTATAAATAATTATACAAACTTGATTTTGTAGAGACAAGTGGGCTACGTGTTCGTACCAATGGTCGGTGCTCGCCGGCCGGTGTAATTTTATTAGGGACCTTTCTGCATGCATGCTCATCTTTTTGCATGAGCTAGCTAGCATTGCGTGTGTGCATGATATCTTTATGCTTTGTTCGAGATAGCTTTACACTGTTTGCTTCGCCTGTGTCTACTCGCTGCTTGCTTCTTGCCTCCTGCCCATGGCATCATATACTCATATCCTCTGCGTTTTTTAGGGAGGCCCTCCCTTTTGTTAACATGCATGGCCGTGTAAAGCTCGAACAGATATTATACTTTGAACACAGCTAACTAGTTAGCTTGGCTTCTACGTGTATGCAAACTGTGGACCATACTGGCCGGCCTGGACAGGAACAAAAGATTTTGCTTAGTTAACTCTTACTCCCTCCATAAACTAATATAAGAGCGTTTAGAAAAGGGAGTAACATAAACCCCGGGTGATGCTTGAATTGGATCAGCCGCCTTCACAACCGGTGGATGGCACGCGTGGCAGCCGTCCGATCTCCACTGCGTCAACCGCTCGACAACGCACAACCGTTTGCGACATGGATGGGGTCGGGTTCAGTGGTTTGCAACATCAGCCGTGTTGTGCTTGTCCAAAAACATTTTTTTCCGGTTTGTAACTTGGCATGTTGTTGCGATCGCTAGTGGTGGGGTGTCCATCCCATGCCATCAACATGGCACCACTGATAAAATATAGTGATGGTGTGTGGGCCACTTGCCACCAGTAACAGATATGCGGATGGTGTGCCACGTGTATGGACCCACACCATCACTAATATTCATCATCAGTGATAATGTCATGTTGTTGTCACGCGACCAATTTGGTTTCTATCTGTAAAAAAAGGGTACATATCAATGTTTTTTTTGGCCAAATGACAATATATTTCTGTTTAAAAGCTATGGTAAAATCATATAACACTTAAGTTTGACATTACTAAGCAGAGGAAAATGAAAACATTTAAGTTCAACAAAATACTAATTAACATAATATGACTAATATCAAGCACATATTATTGCGGGAATGCCTAGCAGTGGCAGCGTAGAAAGCCCACCAGTGGCGGGTGAGACTCTCAGGGGCGCCCGCCACTGACCTCCCGCCACTGCTAACAAGACGTCGGTGGAGGGCACATCCCCGCCACTGGTAGAGACACTGCAGTGGTGGGCATGCCTTCCACTGTGATTTATTGTTAGTGGTGGCGGGCCTTCTGTGGCACCCGCCACAAATATATGTCTAGCGAGCAACACCTCTAATCTGAAAGCATGCATTAAACAATAATTACAATATACAATCACATGCATTACAATATACGTATCACCGATTAGCAACACCACATTTTACCATAATAATAATCCAAATGAAATACAATAGATGTACGCAATAGAGTCCAACTCACATAACATCATAAGCTTCCCTAAAAAACATGATTGTAAGTAAACATAGCCTTCACAGCGAAGCCTCTGACATGTTGCATGTTACATACATATATGACCTCATGATAACAACAACAGCATAATGACAATGGACTGGATAGACATTATTAAATTCTTTACTTGTCCACTTGTCCACACGGTCTTGTATACTTCATAGTTGATTTTCTCTGTGCAGAGGAAGTTGGAGTAACGATCCTCTGCTTCCTTTTAAGTCCTATATCCTTTAGCAGTTGTTCTCGTAACCGTCCACTCGTTCATTGCATTTCTCGCATGAATCATGGACTCCCGAATTCTTCTACACCACATATCACTTCATCTATGAAGATAAATAAACAAGCTAACAAGTCAATTTCATAGCTATCCAATTACATATAACAAAGTCATATAGCAATCTTCATAGAATGTAAAAATTATCTTCACAATCATCGATCATACATATCACATAAAGGAGATGCAGTAGTAGTTCAGAAAAAAAGTTCAACTCCATCATAGCAACATAGAAATTAAGTTCACATGCATCGATCATATAGATCACATAAGGACAGTGCACTGGTAGTTCAAAATCAAAAATTTAGCTCTATCATGGGCTCTCCTCGCCTCCAAACATCCTCGTGATCTCGACTTTGGTGGTCCTCGCAACTTCGTCTGCTACTCGCGCACTCTCGGCGGTTGCTCTAATGCTCTCTGTGGCTGCTCTTACGCTCTTGGCTGATGTTGTAGCACTCTTGGCGTAAGCTCGAGCCCCCTTGGCATAGGCGAGCACGATCTCCGTGTACTCAACCACCCTCATGATATAATCTAC
Source organism: Triticum dicoccoides (assembly GCF_002162155.2). Taxonomy (NCBI): domain Eukaryota; kingdom Viridiplantae; phylum Streptophyta; class Magnoliopsida; order Poales; family Poaceae; genus Triticum; species Triticum dicoccoides. The sequence continues at coordinate 443,173,334 of NC_041383.1, read as the reverse complement.
GGTTGTAGGAGTCCTAACGAGGCATCTCGGCTTCTCCATCTAAATCGCATTACAAAAAAACTTGACATTTAGTTAAAAGACATTTTTTCATGAAAGCATATTTATGAGAATAAAAAAGATAAAACTGTTACGATAATAGTCGACATATGTCCTTTGGGTCGAAACTTCTCTCTCTTAAGTGGTTATACATATGTTGGACACTCCTTGACTGGAAGATCGACCGTCGGTTATGGTCATTCTTCACCCTACCCTCTTGCTTGACCAAGGTCTTAAATGATGAATAGGGGGAAGAACAACCCCCTATGACAGCAGTCGATTCATCTCACAAGTTGTTGTTGATGGGGACCGAAGCATGAAATCAAAAAAAATCCTACGAAACACCCAAGCACTGGTACAACGAGCTGCTATACAAATGGTTTTTAACCCCTTTCCGCGACGGCATTTTAAACTGTCGCCTAGTGAGTGTGTGCGTTATGGGGGGTCCTTCGCACACGACCCAGAAACCGTCGGGGATAGGAAGTAGCAATGCATATGTTTTTGAGAACTAAGTGTATGCATTGCCGGCATGTATCCTAAACGTGAGTCTTTAAACAACTATTTATGATATCTTGCATATCCCAAACGCTCCATCCTTGCTACTCGTTTGTGCTTGAATTACCATCGGAGTCGGACTTATGTGGTTTTACCTTATACCAGGTGCAGTCCAGGCATAGTCCAGGCACATACCAGACTGGCTCTACGTTTACGATGCGCACCACATCACAGACAGTTCATAATTGTAAAGCGTGTATGATAAGGTGTCAATCACACACATTTAGTTTTTTCGCACCATTTGTAATATTGTCTGACATCACACACACTTTGCAAACGGCAACTGCGTGCATGCTTACACATGTTTCCTCTTTGAGAACCATGTCGGATTATGATGTATACCACACACGCTGTGCTTTATAGACCGTGTGCGTTGTAATGACCTGCAAAGCGTATTTTCACCCTAATTTAATGCTGCTATTTCAAATTGTGCCGAATTTCAATTTGAAAGTAGGCTATAACTTCATTCATATTCATCAGGTTCAACAACCAATGCATTATTCGATTCACGGGTACATATGTTAAAGAATTGCATCAAAAAATGAAATACATAAGCACCAAATAAATAATGATGAACCATGGTTGCATACTTGTACTATTAAAGATGGTAAAGAAAGAGACGAGAGACATTTTGGTTACTGAACAAGGTGAAGCGGAATGCCCCTATTGTGCTCTCCTCCATGCAGAAGGCATGCACGACTATAGTCCAACCCCTTGTGATGGTCGGCATGTAGTTTGGGAGGTAATCTTTAGTAAACTACTTCGGGAACCACTGCAAAGGATAAAGATTTAGACATTGTCATCTAACACAACTCATTATGGGCAGTAAAAAGAAGGCCGCAGAGTTCTTACATACCATCCTGCAGTTCACTGTTGTCTTGCATAAAATGTAAACTAATAGTTCAATTGGCATTTTTGACCCATTTTAGTAACATTCAGTATAATGCATGTTGCTATGTAGCCTCGGATATATTATATGGCGCTAGTTAACCTACCGATAAATGGGTTACAGATATATTCAATGAAATGTCCGATTCGACGATTAATCCCTTACCAGCCTCCGGTCTATATGGTACGAGCTATCGATGTCCTGAATAGTGAGTATATATAAGCAATGCGATGAAACTAATCTCGATGGAAAACAACAGTTGTTCCCAATATTGTCATGTGTGAGTACATCTAAAGGCATGTTAAGCACAACAGGCTAAACATCACCCAAATATATCCATGGTAGACAACATAATCTCCAAATGATAGCTTTAGTGTGCAAGTTTAAGCACGCTAGTTAAGAAAAACAAGAAGCGGAAAGGTGTGTCAACTGCAACACGCATACCATCTAAAAACAAGCAAATATAGTTATTCAAACTGGTATTGTGCAGGTCTAAAGTACACTAGTTATTGTTAAAAAATGGAAAGGCGTGTTAACTGCAACATCCTTAACAACAACTGAAAGTGCAACTATCCCTAGGTGGTTTTGGTAATTCATAACAACATATAGCTCATTGAGCTAATGCTATTCCAAGACTATTATTTCAGGAAAGCTCAATGAATGGCATGGCATGGATGACGAAAGTGGATCCCTCAAAATACCAAGGACAAAGGATTAGCTCAAGCTCAAAAGCTCAAGACTCTTCATTTTATATTTTTAGTGATTCAAGATCACATTGAGTCTATAGGAAAAGCCAATACTATCAAGGAGGGATGAGGTGTTGCTTAATGAGCCTCTTGCTTCATGTGCTTAGTGATATGCTCCAAAACCCTCAGCTACTTTCTCACAATCCACAAATGACCTAAACCCTAAGCCAAAATCGGTCACACCGATTCTTCCTACCCGGCGCCACCGATTTCAAAAGTCATAGCCACTGCCACAAAGTCATAGCCACTGCCACAAACCCTAGGTAAATCGGTTCTACCGATAGGGATCTCGGTCTCACCAAGATGGGATTGTAATCTCTCTGTTTCCCTTCGTAACGTTTCGGTCTAACCAAAGTGAGAGATCAGTCCCACCGAGATTGCAAAGTAAACTCTCTGTTTCCCTTTTGTAACATTTCGGTCTCACCGAAAAGAGCAAATCGGTCCCACCGAGTTTACGTGACCAACTCTTTGGAAAGCTTATTACCAAAATCGGTCTCACCGAGTTTGTGTAATCGGTCTTACTGAGATTACGTTATGCCCTAACCCTAACCAAATCGGTCTCACCAAGTTGCATGTCAGTCCCACCGAAAATCACTAACGGTCACTAGGTTTACTAAATCGGTCCGACCGAGTCTGTTGAATCGGTCCCACCGAGTTTGGCAAATTGTGTGTAACGGTTAGATTTTGTGTGGAGGCTATATATACCCCTCCACCTCCTCTTCATTCGTGGAGAGAGCCATCAGACTAAACCTACACTTCCAACTTACCATTTCTGAGAGAGAACTACCTACTCATGTGTTGAGACCAAGATATTCCATTCCTACCATATGAATCTTGATCTCTAGCCTTCCCAAGTTGCTTTCCACTCAAATCCTCTTTCCACCAGATCCAAATCCTATGAGAGAGAGTTGAGTGTTGGGGAGACTATCATTTGAAGCACGAGAGCAAGGAGTTCATCATCAACGCACCATTTGTTACTTCTTGGAGAGTGGTGTCTCCTAGATTGGCTAGGTGTCACTTGGGAGCCTCCGACAAGATTGTGGAGTTGAACCAAGGAGTTTGTAAGGAAGGAGATCGCCTACTTCGTGAAGATCTACCTCTAGTGAGGCAAGTCCTTCGTGGGCGATGACCATGGTGGGATAGACAAGGTTGCTTCTTCGTGGACCCTTCGTGGGTGGAGCCCTCCGTGGACTCGCGCAACCATTACCCTTCGTGGGTTGAAGTCTCCATCAACGTGGATGTACGATAGCAACACCTATCGGAACCACGCCAAAAACATTCGTGTCTCCATTTGCGTTTGAATCCTCCAAACCCTTCCCTTTACATTCTTGCAAGTTGCATGCTTTAATTTCCGCTGCCCATATACTCTTTGCATGCTTGCTTGATTTGTGTGATGATTGCTTGACTTGTCCTAAGATAGCTAAAATCTGCCAAACTCTAAAATTGGGAAAAGGTTAAGTTTTTAATTGGTCAAGTAGTCTAATCACCCCCCCTCTAGACATACTTCAAGGTCCTACAAGTGGTATCAGAGCTTTGGTCTCCATTTGCTTTGATTTCCATAGCTTTCGTGGTCATAGCCTTGGTTTCACAACCTAGGAGAGTATGGCGTCTAGTGAGGGAAATTATCACTGTAGAGGTCCTTACTTTGATGGTACTAACTTTGCTAGTTGGAAGCATAAGATGAAAATGCGTATTCTTGGACATAACCCCGCCGTTTGGGCAATTATTTTTATTGGCTTGCAAGGTGAATTCTTTGATGGGAGAGAGCTAAACCGTGAAGCTAATGCGGAAGAATTGAAGATGCTGCAATACAACGCTCAAGCTTGTGATATCATCTTCAACGGATTATGCCCCAAAGAATTCAACAAAATCAGCTGTCTTGAGAATGCAAAGGAAATTTGAGATACTTTGATTGATATTCATGAAGGTACCGAATCCGTCAAGGAATCCAAGTTGGATGTGCTCCAAAGTCAGCTTGACAAGTTCAAAATGAAGGATGGTGAAGGTGTCGCTGAAATGTACTCTAGGCTTGCAATTATCACAAATGAGATTGCCGGCTTAGGGAGTGAAGAGATGACCGACAGATTCATCATCAAGAAGATCCTAAGAGCATTGGATGGAAAGTATGATACCGTGTGCACATTGATCCAAATGATGTCAAACTACAAAGATCTCAAGCCAACGGAAGTCATTGGAAGAATTGTTGCTTATGAGATGTCACTCAAGGATAAGGAGGAACTTCATAACAAGTCAAGTGGTGCTTACAAAGCCTCAAGTGAAGCCCCCACATCATCAAGTGAGAAACAAACCTTCAATGAAGAATTGAGCTTAATGGTGAAGAACTTCAACAAATTCTACAAGAGTAGAAGCAAAGAAAGAAGCTCCAAGTCAAGGTCTTACCATGACAAAAGATCTTCTAGTCGAGAGCGCAATTGCTACAATTGTGGGAGGCCTGGACACTATTCCAATGAGTGTACGGCACCCTACAAAAGAAGAGAATATTCTCCAAAAAGAAGAAGCAAAATAGAAGAATCACCACCAAGAGAGAGGAGGAGTAGAGATGATCGTTATGAATGAAGACCCTCACGGAGAAGCAAGGATTCGGAAAGGAAGGACAAGTCATCAAGGAGCTACACAAAACGAAGACATCAAGCTCATGTTGGTGAATGGGTATCCGGCTCCGACTCTGACAAACACTCCGAGAGAAGCTATCACTTCGACTCCGAATATACTCAAGATGAAGGTGTTGCCGGTCTAGCACTTGTGTCAACCAACTCCTACGACATATTTGATTCACCAAATGAAGGAATTGGAAGATGCTTCATGGCCAAAGTTCCAATGGTAACACACCTGAGTATGTTGATTTCAATAGTGATGAAGATGACTTGCTTGTGGATGATGATTTACTTGTTGACAACTCTAGTGATGAATACTATGATGAAATGTCAATTAATCATGCTAATCAAGATAAAACGAATGACAATGATAAGGAGAAGATTGAGCTACCAACTAAAGAACTAAACACTCTTAAGTTGGCTCATGAAACTATCTTCGAAGATCATCGAGAACTTTTAAGGGCTCATGAGAAGTTACACTTTGAAAAGCTCAATCTTGAGCAAGAGCATGAGTTCTTAAAAGCAATCAATGATGATCTCCGTAAGAAAAGTTTTTCTTACATTGCCAAGCGTTTACTCCTATCTACTTACATGCCTCAAGTCAAGTCTAGTAACAAGTACAAGAAAGATACTTCCTCTAGTAGTAACAATAATAATGTCAATATTGTTGCTTCTAGTAGTTCTCTTGATTCCACTAATGATTCTCTTAGCCAAGTTACACTTGAGCAAGAAAATAGCTTATTGAAGGGAATTATAGAGAAAGTGTTTACAAGAGCCTTGCCGGGAGTAAGCAATTCGAGGAAATTATACGCAAGCAAGGAAGACAACGGAAGAATCAAGGTGTTGGTTTTGAATGAAATTTCAATGCCAATGGAGTTGAGTGGGAAGAAGATCAATACCCCAAGACGAAGTTTGTTCCTCAACAAGAGAAGTATGATCCTACTTCCTTCAAGGGAACACAAGCACAAGATGATCTTCCACCACAAGATCACAAGAACAAAAGCAAGGACAAGCTTCAAGAAGAGATTGATGCATTTGAAGAAGCACCTAAGGCCTCGTTCAAGTGGGTTCCCAAGACTATGTCAAGTTCTACTTCATCCAGTACAACTACAACTCCAAGGATTCCCATCAAGATGATGTGGATCCCGAAGAAGAAGAACTAGAGAGTTCTTGAGGGTGACTCCGCCAACATTCTTCACTCATATCATTATGGCAAGGACAAGTGCAATCAACTTCCACATCTTGCACTAGTTCAAGGAGTCACAAACCCTCATGTTGGTAAGGCAAGGGACAAGGTAACCTAATGATTTCATGGACATCATCTTGTGTGTGCATCACTCTATGTCTATGGATATTCTTGTCTGTTCCTTGTGGGACTAACCCATGTAGGCAAGTTGAAAGTGCAACTCACTCCAAAGGATTGCTCCAATTGATCTACATCAACATTGAGCATCCACATCTTCACACCTACATGAAGTCATCATCGACAAAACCCAAGGTTAGTTCATCCCTCTAAAAAGGGGATCTCACATCTAGGGGGAGCTTAACTCTAAGAATTGAGTCAAAGCAACTCTAATGGTGTGAACACATCAATGCATTATGTAAAAGTGGCAACCCCACTTAAGCTTAAACGATGAGTATGACCTATGATCAAATGTTTATCATTTGACTCCTAAGTCAATATACTCATATATAGATGACCTAGTCATCGCCAATTGTTTGATAGATGCTAGAATTGGTTGTGCATGCTTTGACACATATTTCATTTGCCATCTTATTGTGTGAACATGTTGGTGCATATTTTACTCCTTCAAGGACATCCACTTGTTGTTTTGATTGTTTGGTTCTTTCTTCTTTTGGCCAAGTGGATGGACAAGAATGCCTAAGAACCTTCTCTAGCTATCTATGCTTTTCTTGTCTCAAACTCTATTCATGCTACATCACAAAATTTGATCAAGTCAGATTCGAACCACTCTGTGTGAGGAGCACTCGGAGTCCCCGATTCGTCACAGACTTAAACTTCCAAAACTTCTTTATGATTCTCGGTCTGACCGATTCCTCCATTTCAGTCCTACCGAGATCACTAAGTCGATCTAGGTTTTCAATCTCGGTGCAACCGATTTGAACTTTTCGGTCACACCGAGTTGCTGTAACTATACACAGTTATGCATCTCGGTGCCACCGAGTTGTTCCTCTCGGTCACACCGACAGGGTCGGGCTATATATAGTCACGGGCAAAAATTTGGAAATTTCTCCGAATCCCTTCGCCCGCGCAATAGCTCGCTCTGCCTCCAAGGTCTCCGGATCGTCTCCTCGTCGCCAGCCGCCTCCTGTCGCTGGTCTCCGCCGCCATCAACGGAATTCAACCCCACCGTTGCCGCCGTAGCGAGTTCATCGCCGAGCTAGGGTATGGACTCGATCACTGTGCTATCCTCGTCTGATTCCTAGCACATTGTGTTCTTATAGATTCTTGCCACGATTGAAACACTCCTATCCAGTCAATGCAATCCGTAGATTAGATGAGATTTGAAAATTTAGGGTTAGGTTTCCGCCGAAACCATCTCGGACCCACTGAGTTGAAAAACTCAGTCCCACCAATTTGGCTTATGCCACTGCACTAGTAACTCTCGGTCTGATCGAGAATTGCTAATCGGTGCAACCGATTTTAGGACTTTGTGAAACCCTAGCAGTCTCGGTGCCACCGAACTGTGACTTGGTCCAACCGAGTACATCAGTTTAGGTTCCAAAACTGCTTCGGTATCACCGAGTTTGAAAATCGGTTGATCCGAAATGCTTTCTGTGGAAAATTAAAACTGATTTTTTAAATCATTCTTTTGCAAAAATCTCTGCATTTTGTGATGCTCATCCACTATATCTCATCTATAACTCTTCATAGGGTCAGCAGTCAATGTTTACAGCATGTCAGACCAGAGTGACAGTCAGAACAGGTCAGAAGGGCAGATTGACATGAGTCAGGGCACTAGTCCCCCCAGCACTTCAGATGAAGGCAGCAGAAGCACTCCTAGCAACCTGCCTAAGGCTGCTACCAGGCAAAGGAAGAAGAGAACTTCAGACTCTGAAGATGAGGATTATAGAGCTGAAGAGGATGAGGCTACTTCCAAGAAAGTAGTACTCAAAAAGGAGTATGGCTCAGCAAAGCATACAAAGCCAGGCATGAAGATTAAAAGGCCTACAGGAAGACAACCAATGTCCAAAGCCAGAGTCTCAACTCAAATACCTGAAAAGCCTGATCCCAAAGAGCCTGCTGCTGAAGGAAAGAAAAGGAAGGAAAGGGTCAAGAAGACCATAGCCAGAGTTGTTGGGCAACCTTCCATGATGGAAGAGGAAGAAGAGGTTGTTGCACCAGCACCCAAGGCACCGAAGCTTATGGGTGATGCTATTAGATCAGGGGCTGCAACATCTAAGCCCAAGGAAGCACCCAAAGCTTCCCCCAAGGCCAAGCTTGCACCAAAAAGGAATACCAGGAGTGTTCCAGTTGCTGAGAAGAACAAGGCCCCAGTGCCTGAGGTTGCTGAGGAGGAATATGAAGAAGGACAAGTTCTGAGGAAGCTCAAGCCCAAGATACCAGACCACAATGATGCCCATCCTATGGCTGAGGACATGAACATCAGAAAAGATTTAGGGTTGAGGCTATGGAGGATGGCAGATCCATATGCCACAAGGAGAAGAACTGTTGTTGATTACAGGTTCCATACAAAGGAACAATAGGACTTCTATGAGACAATTTTGTTGGATAAGAAGCCCATAGTTTGTGATATGAGGTTGGTCGACTGGACCTATATTAAGGAAAATGAAGAGCACTATCTTGGAGTGCAAGACAGTTTTGTTGCTTCTGGAGTTGCAGATTTTGTTGGGAAAAAGCTCACAAACTAGAATGATGAACTTATCATGCAATTCTACTCCACATCACACTTCTATCCAGATGGGAGGATAGTTTGGATGTCTGAAGGTACAAGGTACCAGTCAACTGTTGAGGAGTGGGCAAAACTGATAAATGCCCCAAAGGAAAATGATGATGACCTGGATGTATATGCCAAGAAGAAAATGGGACACAATACCATGGCACATATGTACAAGGAGATCCTAGACAAAGCTTTAGAGACTTTCTCTTTTGGATCAGTCCACTTTCTTCTGTCAGGGCTGCCTACAATCAACTGGATCCTAAGGCACACTCTGTTACCTAAGTCTGGTGACCACAACATGATCAGAGGGCATGCAATCAACATGTTGCATTTATTTGATGTGCCACAGAAATTCAAGGTCATGAGCCTTATAGTTGAAACCATTAAGAGGACTGCAGCAGATCAGAAGAGGAGCTGTGGATATGGCCCTCAGATTCAGGAGTTGATCAACTCAAAGATGGGCACAGGCAAATATCTATTGGATAAGGAACATTTTCCACTTTATCCAGACTTTGAGGACAATCAGGTAATGAGAATGATCCATCATCAGTTCAAGCTCAAGAGAAGAAGGAGAAGGCAAGGAAGGAGAAGGCTGCCAAGATGCCAACTCAAGAGGAGGCATCTGAGTATTTCTTGAAGAACAAGCAGAAGCAGCTTGGTTACTTGATAGCATCATCTCTGAGGATTGAGAAGGGATTGGCCACCCTCACTCAAAATCAGGAGAGCTTGGAAAGAATCATTGAATAAAAATTCTATGATCTAGATGTCAAAGTAACTGAGATCCAGTCAGTTGTGGAGCAGCTCTAGGATGACATGCAGGAGAGGAAGGGCAAGACTACCACAAATGTCTTTGCCAGAGTGCCTAGAGCTCAGAGGTCAGCTGCAGTGCCCGTGCCAGACACCAGAGCCACATCATCTGCACCAACTACAACTCCTACAGCTCCAGTGCAACCAGCTCCAGCACCAACTCCTCCAGCTCCCTCTACATCAACTGAAGCCTTCATCCAAGGAGCCATCTCTACACCACCACCTGAAGATCAAGCCTGAGAGACGATCTAGCACTATGCATTTTCTATGAACTTCTTGGTAACTTGTTGCCAAAGGGGGAGAAAAATGTATAGATCATAGGCTTTGTGAGAGAGAGTGTTGCTTTTGTTCTCTCTTGATTTGGTGGTTCAAACTTGTTTGCTTTTGATTGCTTGAGATACTATGCTATTCTTGTGAGACATTGATGATCATGTGTTTGATCATAAGCTACACTTATGCATGTTTGATGATATTATCTTATCTATCCTATGTGATCATTCACCTTGCTTGGTGATGAGTGCATGTATTCAATATTTATTATTTTGAGCGGTCCACCAAGATGTATGTGACATGGAAGAGTAACCCATGAGCCTAACTCCTTGTGCATTTGCAGTCCAAAGCAAATCTTAAACTATGCACAAATTTAGGGGGAGCTCTTGCTTATCACATACTTCTCAAAGCGACGATGTTTTTCAATCTTATTATCATTTTTCGAAGCTTTGATCTATATGTTGTCATCAATTACCAAAAAGGGGGAGATTGAAAGTGCAACTATCCCTAGGTGGTTTTGGTAATTCATAACAACATATAGCTCATTGAGCTAATGCTATTCCAAGACTATTATTTCAGGAAAGCTCAATGAATGGCATGGCATGGATGATGGAAGTGGATCCCTCAAAATACCAAGGACAAAGGATTGGCTCAAGCTCAAAAGCTCAAGACTCTTCATTTTATATTTTAGTGATCCAAGATCACATTGAGTCTATAGGAAAAGCTAATACTATCAAGGAGGGATGAGGTGTTGCTTAATGAGCCTCTTGGTTCATGTGCTTAGTGATATGCTCCAAAACCCTCAGCTATTTTCTCACAATCCACAAATGACCTAAACCCTAAGCCAAAATCGGTCACACCGATTCTTCCTACCCAGTGCCACCGATTTCAAAAGGCATAGCCACTGCCACAAACCCTAGGCAAACCGGTTCTACCGATAGGGATCTCGGTCTCACCGAGATGGGATTGTAATCTCTCTGTTTCCCTTCGTAACGTTTCGGTCTAACCAAAGTGAGCGATCGGTCCCACCGAGATTGTAATGTAAACTCTCTGTTTCCCTTTTGTAACATTTTGGTCTCACCGAAAAGAGCAAATCGGTCCCACCGAGTTTACCTGACCAACTCTCTGGAAAGCTTAATACCAAAATCGGTCTCACCGAGTTTGTGTAATCGGTCTTACCGAGATTACGTTATGCCCTAACCCTAACTGAATCAGTCTCACCGAGTTGCATGTCAGTCCCACCGAAAATCACTAACGGTCACTAGGTTTACTAAATCGGTCCGACCGAGTCTGTTGAATCGGTCCCACCGAGTTTGGTAAATTGTGTGTAACGGTTAGATTTTGTGTGGAGTCTATATATACCCCTCCACCTCCTCTTCATTCGTGGAGAGAGCCATCAGACTAAACCTACACTTCCAACTTACCATTTCTGAGAGAGAACTACCTACTCATGTGTTGAGACCAAGATATTCCATTCCTACCATATGAATCTTGATCTCTAGCCTTCCCAAGTTGCTTTCCACTCAAATCCTCTTTCCACCAGATCCAAATCCTATGAGAGAGAGTTGAGTGTTGGGGAGACTATCATTTGAAGCACAAGAGCAAGGAGTTCATCATCAACGCACCATTTGTTACTTCTTGGAGAGTGGTGTCTCCTAGATTGGCTAGGTGTCACTTGGGAGCCTCCGACAAGATTGTGGAGTTGAACCAAGGAGTTTGTAAGGGCAAGGAGATCGCCTACTTCGTGAAGATCTACCACTAGTGAGGCAATTCCTTCGTGGGCGACAGCCATGGTGGGATAGATAAGGTTGCTTCTTTGTGGACCCTTCGTGGGTGGAGCCCTCCGTGGACTCGCGCAACTGTTACCCTTCGTGGGTTGAAGTCTCCATCAACGTGGATGTACGATAGCACCACCTATCGGAAACATGCCAAAAACATCCGTCTCTCCATTTGCGTTTGAATCCTCCAAATCCTTCCCTTTACATTCTTGCAAGTTGCATGCTTTAATTTCCGCTGCCCATATACTCTTTGCATGCTTGCTTGATTTGTGTGATGATTGCTTGACTTGTCCTAAGATAGCTAAAATCTGCCAAACTCTAAAATTGGGAAAAGGTTAAGTTTTTAATTGGTCAAGTAGTCTAATCACCCCCCCCCTCTAGACATACTTCAAGGTTCTACAACAACAAAATATCATAATTCATAGTGGTATTGTTGAAACTATTATTGATGATATTGAACTGCACGGCAAATAGTTGCACATATAGAGCATCACATTGTGAAAAACTAAAATAAACAAGGCATAAGGCTATCTCTAGCCGATCCCCGAAAAGTTAACGGAGTAAAACCAGTAGTGAGTATATATACTCCATCAATTTTTGGCCGTTTCTAGTCGATCCCCTAAACTTAACGTTGTAAACTTCAATTTGATCAACTTCAAAGCAGGTTCAACCAAAAAGTAGCATGCATTCAAACATAAACATGGATAGTTTTGCATAACCGAAATTATACTAAACTAAAGTACATTTGGTCGAAGTGGAGGTTGAGCCAGTCCTTCCTCGACAGGTATGGTGTGCCGCGAGCTGGGTCCGGGCCGGTTCCATTGTCGGAGTCATCGGGGAAGAAACTTCTCCACTCATCGATGTTGATCTCTTCGTCCTCGAAGCCACCTCGATGCCCTCCGCGCCGCCGTCCTCACTGCCTTCGACCTCATCACCAGAGGAGAGCATGATAACCTAGCCGCCCTCCATGCCGGCAAAGATCATCCGCTCCGCCTCCACCAGCTCCGGGTGCTGCCGGTGGAGCTCTTCCATGCAGGCCTCGTCGGCGGCCTCGATCGGCCTCGAGGCGTTCCCTCACCTCGCGGTCCTCTCGTTCCATAGCCGAGCTCACCACCCCTGGCTCTGACAGGACGAGGTCGATCGGATGTATGCCAAAGGGGAAATTGAGCCTAGCCGTTGCGCCCATGGTAGTGGACCTGCCAGCGGTCATACTCCATGACCGCGAGCTCGGCCATGTGGAAGCTACCGAGCCACTGGCGGGCGTGGGTCTCTCGATCCGTAATCTCAGCGACCCGCTACAGGACCCCGAGGTAGGACCTCGTCGGCGGCCGGGCCCGAGGGAGGACGGGGAAGTCCTTGAACTGGCGTAGGGGCGCGGCGGCGGGTGGATCGGGTGACAGGCGACGGCGGCTCGATAAAGAGCCCGCAGAGGACGACAGGGAAACCTTGGCAGCCACCTCATCAATGTCAGGCAATGAGGCCACTTGAGGGAGTCCTCGATTAGGGGGTGTCCGGATAGCCAAACTATCACCTTTGGCCGGACTCATGGACTACAAAGATACAAGATTGACGACTTCGTCCCGTGTCCGGATGGGATTTTCCTTGGCGTGGAAGGCAAGCTTGGCGATACGGATATGTAGATCTCCTACCGTTGTAACCGACTCTGTGTAACCCTAACCCTCTTCGGTGCCTATATAAACCAGAGGATTTTAGTCCGTAGGACGAACAACAATCATACCATAGGCTAGCTTCTAGGGTTTACCCACATCATCAATATTAATCAAGCAGGAGTAGGGTTTTACCTCCATCGAGAGGGCCCGAACCTGGGTAAAAACATCGTGTCCCTTGTCTCCTGTTACCATCCGCCTAGACGCATAGTTCGGGACCCCCTACCCGAGATCTGTCGGTTTTGACACCGACATTGGTGCTTTCATTGAGAGTCCCTTTGTGTCGTCGCCATCAGGAAGGATGCCTCATCCCGTCTTTAAAGATGGCACCGCTGCTAGAGGAGCTGTAAGTGCATCTAGTGCCACCCCTAGTTGGTTTTGGAGTATTGACGACAAAGTTGGTTGAGGGACTAATGCATTTGTGAGAATTGCAGGATAACGCAGGTAGTGTCCCTCATTGATTCGGTTTACCTACCGGAGATGACCCCTAAAAAGGTATGAAGACAATGGTGGTATGAGAAGATATTCATATTGAAGACTATGACATGAGAAGACATTGCGTGAAGACTATGGAGCGCGAAGACTGTGTGGATTTGTTGCTTCCTTTTCTTCTTTGTTGAGTCATAGGAACCACTGTACTGTTAAGTGGGGTCCAAGTGAACTAAGTCAGAGTGACTGAAGTGATGCTCAACTCAAATCCTATGTCTTCGAGCGAAGACAATGAGAGCAAACCTTATCCAGAGCTGGATGAGTCAGCTTTGCTTGTAGCCCTAGTAAAGTTGCCGCGTGTGTTTGAAATCTGACCGTTGGAACATGTGTCAGTTCCTTAGTGACCCAGGGTCATTTCGGACAAATCAGGTCGGGTTGCCTAGTGGCTATAAATACCCCACCCCTACACCATAAATTGGTGGCTGCTCAGAGTTAATATACGGCTTTTGTCGTTTGAGAGCAACCCACCTGGAAGCATTTGAGAGAGAGAAATCCTTGCGAGGACAAAGACCAAACACCCAGAGCCAAAGAGTGTTAGGCATCACTGAAGTCTTTCTGTCTGTGTGACCTGAAGACTTATTACACTTGAGGACTGTGTATCCTCCAGGCGGTTAGGCGTCGCGTTCTGAGCATCCAAGAGTCATTATGGATTGCCGGGTGAATGAAGTCGGTGAAGGTTTGGAAGTCTACCTTGAAGACTTACCAGAGTGATTGGGCGAGGACTAAGTGTCCTTAGCTCTAGGGAAATAAGGTGAAGACACGGTCTTCTGAGTTGAATCTCAGCCTCCCTAACCAGACGTACAGTTGTCACAACAACTGGAGCTGGTCCAACAAATCCTGTGTCTTCAACAAGTGACTGGGTCTATCTCTTCCCTCCTTTACTTTGAGTTTGTCTTCGTGAAGTCATTACTTATCTGTCTTATCTGATTGACTTCATTGCTTGACTACTATTGTTGATTGGCTTCATACTATCTTCCATCCTGATCCTACTACCTAGCTGCTATTAGTCTTTGTACGTTAACGCTATTGCATACTTGACTATGGCTTGCTTGTTGTAGTTTATCTTCCGCTGCATATCAATTAGGTCATTTCTATTGTTTGTCTTCGAAACTTCCACGTTTTGAAGACTTTCATAAAAATCGCCTATTCACCCCCCCTCTAGTCGATAACTAGCACTTTCAATTGGTATCAGAGCAAGGTACTCCCTTGTTCTGTGTGATTCGGTTTAACCACCTGGAGTTTAGCTATGTCAACTGCATGGATAATCAAAGTCTCCGCTGCTTGCCCCGTGTTTGATGGAACAGAATATCCCTACTGGAAGAATAAGATGCGCATGCATCTTGAAGCCATTGATGTCGACCTCTGGTATGTCGTCAAGAATGGCGTTCCCAAAAATGGTGAAGGTGTCACCCCTACTGATGTCAAGAAGTTCATTCAACTGGACTCAACTGCAAAGACCATCATCTGTGGTCATCTGACCAAAGGACAGTATGGCCGTGTGAGTGCTCTGGAAACGTCAAAGCTAGTCTGGGACTGGCTGTCCAAGGTCAATGAAGGCATATCTACACAAAGAGACCAGAGAATCAGTGTTCTTCGCAATCTCTTCAATCGCTTCAAGAGAAACGACAATGAAAATGTCCAGCTCACGTTTGATCACCTCACCGACATCACAAATGAGCTTCAGGCTCTCGGCGCCACTGAGATTACCAAGCATGAAAGTGTCAAGACACTGCTGAGATCACTTGACACCTCCTTTGACACCTTTGCCCTCATGATACAAGAACGTCCTGACTTCAAGACACTCGATCCGTCTGATATACTTGAGAGGCTCAATACACATGAGTTCCAGCTTTCTGAGAAAAGAGATATCTATGGCCCCAACTATGGCCGAACTCGTGCTTTGAAGGCAAAAGTTGTTTCCTCATCTGAAGAAGAAGAATCTGACTGCGGTTTTGACGATCCTGAAGACATTGGAAGGGAGCTTGCTATGCTTGTGAAGAAGTTCCAGAAATTCACCAAGAAGAAGGGCTTCAGAAAGTCTTCACGATCCAGTTCAAGAAATGATGAAGTTTCCACTCAAGACAACAAGAAGAGAACATGTCACAAGTGTAAGAAGCCTGGGCACTACATCTCTAAGTGTCCTCAGTGGGACAACAAGAACAAAAAGAAGAAGAGCAAGGAATATGACTTTGATGACAAGAAGAAGAAGAAATCATCAAAGTCTTCTTCCAAGTCCACATCAAAATCCTCATCTCACAAGAAGAGCTCATCTGGCAAGGCTCGTGCTTTTGTTGGCAAGGAAATGGATTCAGAAGAGGAGTCTGCTTCTGAGGAGGCAGGGGTGGAATCTGAAGCTGAGTCCGACTCTGGCGTTGCAAGTCTGGCTCTGGCCACAGCCTATGTCGCAAAGTCCATCTTCAACTCTGAAGACAATGACTCCCACACCAACGTTGATGATGACAAGGACGATCCTGCTCCCACCTACTGCTTCATGGCACGCGGTGCCAAGGTAAAATCGCGCGATTCTTACTTTCAAACATCAAGTGAAGATGACTCTGGTTGTGAATCTAAACCCAGCTACAAAACACTTGCTAAAATTCCTACTGAACAACAAAGGGCTATGGAACATACTAAAAAACTGTTAGACAAAAGCGATGACCTGTTGGACGCGGAAATGACACGTTCACAGTCCTTAGTTGAAGACATAAAAAATCTTCATGCTAAGTATCAAGAACTTGAAAGTCTTCATGAGACGCTCTCAACCACTTATGAAAAGCTCTCCTATGATTATCTTCAAAGGAAGCAAGAGCTTGAGAAACTGAAAGCGACTCATGAAGATCTTCAAAAATAGAATGAGTCATTTCGCACTCAACAAATCAGTCCCGCTCAGGATGAATTTGAACCACCGTGCTTAAAATGCATTGAGCGTGATAACGCTGCCTCTGTTGCTGAATGTTCCACTACTGCTACTGTTTCTCTGTCTTCAACTACTAATGTGGTAACTAACCCCTCATATGAGGATACCACTACTATTGCTGATGAAAATGCTAGGTTGAAGACATTGCTTGAAACAGGAATGTATAAAAGTCTGAAAGGGCATCAGATACTTTGTGATGTCCTCAAAAAGCAGATTCTGAACCGAAACCCTAGAAAAGAGGGTGTTGGGTTTGAGAGGAAAATGAATGCTGATGGTTCCTACTGGAAGCCTGAGCAATATCCCAAAACCACATGGGTTGCTGCAAAGGAACCTTTAGTGGATCCATCCACTTTATCTGGATTTACCTGTGCTAATCCTATTATCATTGATGAATCCTTTGATGCAAACTATAAACTGTTCAAAAATCAGAATGGTGAAGTGTTTGCCAGGTATATTGGTACTAACTGCAGGAATGGACCTCCTATGAAGAAGATCTGGGTTCCCAAAAGCTGTCTTGAGAATCTTCCAGTGAATGTCATCATGACACCACCAGGGAAGAAGACAAACCCCAGACCAAAGGCATCATATGGTCCAACGGCTACTTACAAACACAGGACTCACTTGAGTCACCCTAACGCCAATGTTTTGCAAGGAAATCATACTCAGACTCATGAATATGAGCATGTGTCTTCAAACCGCCATGTTCATAGAACTAAGAACTTTTCTGCTTATTCACATGATTATCATTCATTTACTGCAAGGCTATTTGCTAGGGCTTCAAAGCCGAAATTCTCAGATGCTGCACTTAGACTCATTGCTTCTAAGCCACCCCTGAAAATGTGGGTGGTGAAGAAGAATTAACTCTCTTTTGCAAAATGTGGTCTCCAGCTAGCAATCAAAGGCGTCTGATATAATTGCTGGGGACCTAAAACACAAAGGGACGCATGATAAAATGACTTACTATGTATTCCACATATGAATCGCTTACCTGTCATACTGTGTGCTAACTTTCATCTATGTTGTGGTAATCCAAGTGTGCATCAACTACTTATGCTTCACAACATACCTTGTGAAGCCTATCCTCCTAACTGCACTGTAGGGCATGTCATCAAAAGCTTCAGAATGGATTATCGACAGCGGATGCACTAATCATATGACTGGTGATCGAAGTCTTCTCATGGACTCAACCTTACGTCCATCCGACAAGAGTCAAATCACATTTGCTGACACTGGTAAAAGCAAAGTATTGGGTCTAGGTAGAGTTGCAATCTCTAGGGATCAACACATGGATAAAGTGATGCTTGTTGAATCCCTTGGATTCAACTTAATGTCTGTCTCAATGCTTTGTGACTTAAACATGATTGTGATATTTGGAAAATATCGTTGCCTTGTACTAATGGAATCTGACAAGTCTCTAGTCTTTGAAGGGTATAGGAAAGGTGATCTATACATGGTAGATTTCTCAGCAGGTCCACAGCTTGCCGTATGTCTTCTTGCAAAAGCTTCAGAATGCTGGCTCTGGCATCGAAGGCTGGGGCACGCTGGCATGAGGAACTTGCACACTCTCGTCAACAAGAAGCATGTCATAGGCATCGAAGGTGTCAAGTTCAAGAAAGATCATTTGTGTGGTGCTTGCGAAGCTGGAAAGATGACGAGGGCCAAGCACCCCTCAAAGACAATCATGACAACGTCTCAACCCTTCGAGCTGCTACACATGGACTTATTTGGACCTACTCATTACTCCACCCTCACAACAACGGTGTGTCTCTATGGCTTCGTCATTGTTGATGACTACTCAAGATATACATGGATGCACATAATTCTCTACAAGACTGAAGTACAAGATGTCTTCAGACGATTCGCCAATCGAGGAATGAACAATTATGGCGTCAAGATCAAGCATATCAGAAGTGATAACGGCACTGAATTCAAGAACACCGGCCTTGATCTTTATCTGGATACAATGGGAATCACTCATGAATTTTCTGCTCCATACACACCTCAGCAAAACGGCATTGTAGAGCCCAAGAACAGAACCCTCATCGAGATGGCTCGAACAATGCTTGACGAGTACAAGACACCAAGAAAGTTTTGGCCTGAAGCCATTGATACAGCTTGTCACATCATCAACCGTGTCTACATCCATAAGCTTCTGGGCAAAACATCCTATGAGCTCCTTACTGGCAAGAAGCCAAATGTCAGCTACTTCAGAGTCTTTGGTGCTAGGTGCTGGATCAAGGATCCCCATCACAAGTCAAAATTTGAACCCAAAGCTCACGAAGGTTTCATGCTTGGCTATGGAAAGGACTCGCACTCTTACAGAGTCTTCAACCTCTTCCACTACAAAATCGTTGAAACAGTGGATGTGCGATTTGATGAAACCAATGGTTCACAAAGGGAAATTCTGCCAAGTACACTAGATGAAGCTCCTTCAAGCGAATATATCAAGCTGATGGCAACTGGTGAAATCATGCCTTCTGAAGCACAGCCTGAAGAGGAACTTATCATTTCTGCACCAAACCAACCTGAAGACAATGCTCAGACCGAAGACAATACTTCCAATGATGACAATGATTAGCATGAGCAAGGTCTTCGTCCAGTTCATCCTCGTGTTGCAAATGAAGTACAAATCGAGAAGATAATTGACAGCATCAACGCGCCTGGTCCGCTTACTCGCTCAAGAGCAACACAGTTAGCAAACTTCTGTGGGCACTTTTCATTTGTGTCAGTATCAGAACCCAAGAAAGTTGCTGAAGCTTTTATGTAACCTGAATGGATTCAAGCCATGCAAGAAGAACTTCAACAGTTCAAGCTGAATAATGTTTGGGAACTGGTCAAGCGCCTTGACCCTCGCAAGCATAACATTATTGGAACAAAATGGATATATTGAAACAAGCAAGATGAGCATGGTCAAGACGTCAGAAACAAAGTACGTCTTGTGGCACAAGGATATACTCAAGTTGAAGGAATTGATTTCGATGAAACATTTGCCCCTGTGGCTAGACTTGAAGCTATTCACATACTGCTAGCCTACGCTAATCATCACAACATCTTGCTATATCAAATGGATGTAAAGAGTGCATTTCTCAGTGGCAAGATTGAAGAAGAAGTATATGTCGCTCAACCACCTGGCTTTGAAGATCCAAAACATCCTGATATGGTGTACAAGCTAAACAAAGCACTGTATGGCCTCAAACAAGCTCCTCGCGCATGGTATGATACGATCAAAGACTTCTTGAAGAGCAAAGGCTTCAAACCTGGATCCCTCGATCCCACACTCTTCACGAAGACATATGATGTTGAACTGTTTGTGTGCCAAATATATGTGGATGACATAATCTTTGGCTGCACCAACCAGAAGTACAGTGATGAGTTTGGGTACATGATGCAAGAGCAATATCAAATGTCCATGATGGGTGAGCTGAAGTTCTTCCTTGGTCTTCAAATTCGTCAGCAACCAAATGGCATATTCATATCTCAAGAAAAATACCTCAAAGATTGTCTGAAGAAGTTTGGAATGGAAGACTGCAAAGGCTACACGACGCCAATGCCATCCAAACACCATCTTGGTCCCGACGACAATGGTAAAGAGTTCGATCAAAAGGTATACCGCTCCATGATTGGTTCTTTTCTTTATTTATGTGCATCTAGGCCAGATATTATGCTTAGTGTTTGCATGTGTGCTCGATTCCAAGCGGCACCAAAGGAATCACATCACTTAGCTGTGAAGCGAATTCTTCGATATTTGGCTTACACCCCAACACTCGGATTATGGTATCCAAAGGGCTCAAGGTTTGACCTAGTTGGATTCTCGGATGCTGATTATGCTGGTGACAAGGTGGATCGCAAGTCAACATCAGGCACATGTCATTTTTTGGTCGATCACTTGTCTGTTGGTCTTCAAAGAAGTAGAACTATGTATCACTCTCAACTGCTGAATCTGAATACATTGCTGCTGGATCCTGTTGTGCTCAGCTTCTATGGATGAAGCAAACTCTCAAGGAATATGGCATCAACCTGAAACAAGTACCTCTCTTCTGCGACAATGAAAGTGCCATCAAGATAGCCAACAACCCAGTCCAGCACTCGAAGACAAAGCACATTGAAATACGTCATCACTTTCTCAGAGATCATGTTATGAAGAAAGATATAGATATCATGCACGTCAACACTGAAGAGCAACTGGCAGATATCTTCACAAAGCCCTTGGATGAGGAAAGGTTTTGCAAGTTACGGTGTGATCTAAATATCTTGGAATCCTCGAATGTCCTGTGATCAGGCACACATCCTAACACTTATGCATGTTGATGACTTAGATGTGCAACACACAAAGTAATGTATATCTTCAATCAATGAAGATTTACACTCTCAGTGTGAATACATTAACATGGAATTTGACTTCGGAGCGCCACGATAATTGTGCGCCGTGTCTGGGTCTAATACTTCCTATACGGCGGGTAACACCACCACCAAATTTCTCTGTTTGAAGTGTTTCACTCATGGTGTCACTTTTGCAAAGACTTCGCATTTGGTTTGTCTTCAGTTTCAATTTATCTTCATGATTTTCTGCGCTATGATGATTTGATTGCATATATGTATACATACTAGCGCTCTGTCCTCTACAGCATTCACTTATAGCTATGTCTTCAAGTTGAATCTTTTGAACTAAGTGAATGTGATCGGACCCTAACCTCTCTATGCTTCCTATCTCAAACTCTATCTGTCCAAATCATATGCATTCTATTGAAACTGTCGAATGTCTTCTCTGCGTCCTAGTCAGCAGAAGGCAAAGAGACAAACATTAAATCTATTTTAAATGACTTATCTTTATTGTTGAAATCCGGAGAAGATGGAACAACTCTCTGACATGCCTGGCGGGCGTGGGAACGTGGGACAATTCTAAGTATGTTGCATGCTTGCCACATACCCCTCAGATGTGAACCGCCAGGGGCACCAGTGTAATTGCGCTGTGTCTCTCACCTACTTATAAATACTTGTCCCCTGCGGTACAGAAATCCTTCTTCCACCTCTCCGCCTCCGTCAAAACCCTAGCGCCACCGCTAGCTCGCGACGACACCGGTGACGAAGCGCTTAGCTGCCGTGACTTCTCCGACGCCGTCCTCACGCCGGCCGCGGACATCGTCCTCTCCGCTATCGCCATAGGTGTCCTCCGTCGCCAAGTTAGGGCACGGTGGGCTGAACTGCTCGGTCTCCCATTCTTCCCATCTAGCAGTTCTTCGTGCGGTAATTATAACTCTATTTTTACCACCTTTTTGATCTTCAAGATTCATCCTGTTTACCAAAAGTAGTTTCTGCCTATTCAATGTTAGATCTATTCTGTCTGCATCTCATACTGCCGAGTCAATTCACTTAGATTTCCTGTCTAGTTTGATTCCTCACTTGTACTCATTCACGGATTGGTACAAATCTGGAACCAACTCACCAATATAAGTGAATGTCTTCGCATCATGAGGTCAATATCTTCAAACTGATTTATCTTCAAAATCTTTTGAGAATGCATATGACCTCTTCCCCTTCCCTTGCATCTCTAATGCTGTCACAGGTACATGTCCGTGGGAGAATCCCCTGGTTCTCATAGTCTGCATTCGTTTGCAGAATAGTTACAGCATCATATCAATTCTCCTGAAGCCGACCAGCAAGCGTAAATCTTTGAAGCCTCTGAACGTATTGAAGCCATTCAGCTTGAAGTTCATGGCTGCAGAAAAATCAGCAAGGAAGGGTGGCAGACAGCATCGTGGGGGAACTTCAAAGGATCTGCCTAATGATTGGGCAGAAATGTATAAAACAGATCCTGAAGAAGATTACAATCAGCGCAAGACTCGAATCCAATGGATTCGACACTATTGGGCTGAACAGTGGTACAAGTACAAGTTCGTCACCCAGGAGTACGCAGAGAAAAATGCTATCAAGAGCCCTTGGGTGATATTCTCTATCGAGGCCTTTCCCCCAAGAACAAAGCTGAAGCCATTGCGTAAGAATTCTATCCTTGCATGGTCCGTGGACCACAACATGAAGAAGCCGACCCATCATCATTGCTCTGGTGTCGTGACGACAATCTCTTCAAGCGCAACTTCCAGTTTGCTAAGGCTTCGGCAAAGGAAAACAAGAAGTCACGGGGATTAGACTTCAATCCTGGTACCTCTGCTCCCCGTGATGATGGCACACGTGAAGCTGAAGAAAACAGAATTGTCCCCTTTGCAAACGTTGATGGCCTCATCTCCTACATCTTGGTACAAGGTGCCAAAGTGGATCATTCTGACAATGAGGCTGATTCTGATGAAGCCCCAGCTCCTCCTCCTAGGCCACAGAAGCAAAAGAAACTTAAGGCTTCATCATCAGCTGCACCTCCAAAAGCTTCTCGTGTGAAGCCACTGGCCACTGCACCTCCTGAAGCCAGTGTGCAGTCTGAAGATCAATCCCGCATCTCCAAGAAGACGGAGAAGAAAAAGCAGCTTGTCAGGCATACTGATCAAGCCTTGACTCCTGCCGCCATTCTGCGTGAAGAACCCATTGATCTATCAAGTGATGAAGATCTTGCTAATGATGCCCTTGAACAACTGATAAAGAGCAAGGAAGAAGCAGAAATCTTCAACAACTTGCCTCTCTTTGATGTGGCCATCATCCACAATTTCATTGATGAGTGGTTTGACACCCCCAATGTCAGCTTTGAAGATTTACAGCTTCCCATTGGCCTCAGTGTCACCTTCAATGGTGCCATTGCTTCTGAGCTTGCTCTCACTCAGCGAATCGTTGAGCTCAAGAACAAGATTGATTATGAGAAGGCTCAATTCAAGAAGCATGTGGCCAAGCTAAGTGTTCAAGACGTCCGAAACTTCAAAGTCATGCTGCATGAGCTTAAAGAAGCTTTTTTGAAGAAGCGCCAAGAAGCTCAAGGCTCTCGTGAGCGCATGAAGCGTTTGGCTGATAAGTGTGTGCTTGCCTACAATGAGGCTGAGAAGCGCAAGTCACTTGGCCGTCCTGGCATTGACCCCAGGATGGCTGCAAAGAAAAAGAAGAAGCTTTCTGCTGACCAGCATGCACCTTCAAGCCAAGAAGCCCCACACATTATCTTCCCGAGCAGCATGACTGGCTCGAAGCCAAAGGTCACCACAACCGCTTCGGAACAGAAGAAGATGAGGGCTGCCGAGGCTGAAGCCAGAAAGAGGAAGAACACCGAAGCCTCTGATGCCGCTCCCTCCAAGAAGAAGCGCAAGACCAAGAAGAGTCGGGCTGCTCCCACAGAGCCCCTTGTTGTTGAACCCATCTTAGTGGTTCGTCCTGCATCTGCATCCCAAGAACTTCGCATGACTGTTCATGAGCCTGCTTCCACAGAGGCTCCTGAAGCTGAAGATATACCAGCAGCTGAACCCACCGCTGCTGAAGACATTGGTCATCATGACAATGTTGAAGATGATGAAGTTCTTCCTCAGATTGAATACAATGTGGTATCATCGCCTGTTCGTACGAACAACGAAATCATCAGCATTGGTCGTCCTTTGACGCCAATTGCTCGGGATGCTTCATGGGCTGATCGCCCGCAAGAACAAGAATCCCCAAGTACTCCCCAACAACAACAACAAACCACACCATCCGTCCAAGTTGAAGAGGATGAGGACCTTCCCACTCCATCTCCAAAGGCGTCGCCTGTACTACAAAGGCTTCGCAAAGGACCAAGGCCTCAAGTCCCTCTTCCGAGCGTTCCAGAAGGAGAAGTGCACCGTCAACCTGTTGCACGTCAAGTGTTCTCTGAAGCCACTCCAACTGTGAATGTCTCTGTGTCTGAAGAACAAGCTGCTGAAGACAATCCGGATGCATCAGCCGATGAGGAATGTCAAGAAGAACGTGTCCAAACTCCCCCCATGCCTGAAGAAACTGTTCATGAAGTGAACGTGTCTGTACCTGACCCTCCAGCTCCTCAAGTGGAGGTTGAAAATCGTAAAGCTGCCACAACCAACGCAAGTGAAGCCAATGACGTTGTCATGGCTGAAGCTAATGTGGAGCTTGAACCAACCAGTGTGCCTGAAGCTAATGAGGCCACTACACCTGAAGCAAATGAGGCAACTGCTCCTGAAGCACCTGTTGTGCAGCCTGAAGCCTCAGCTGCTGCCACTGCTCCTGTTCCGCCCCCAAGGCCCTATACAATCGAGCAAGCATACAACCATGACGAGCTAATCATAGTAAGATGGCCCGTTCTGGTCCCTCCGCCTAATGTCTCTGGTCCTCAATTTGACTATCACATTGAGCATAGGCCTCAGGTCCAGAATCCCAAGCCAAGACTGCCAAGGTTTCCTCGTACTGCCACCGCTGTCGGGTCTTTCAATGCAAATGGCTTCAAGAGCCACAACACATTCTTTGACAGTTCGAAGAACCCCTACACGAAGCCAAGAATATCATCAGATAGGTTCTGGAGTCATCAGCAGCGAAGCTATTACTCCTATGTTCTGTATGATCAAGGGCGCATTTTCCATCATATGCGCCTCGACACTGAAGCCATTACTGGACTGCCCTGCTTAGAAGAAGCACTTGACTGCTTTCGTGATGCTGGGCTGCTCAGTTTTGTCACAGATAAAGAACATTGGAATGAAGAGCTATTGCTTCAATTCTATGCTACTCTGCACATTCGCGGCTACAACAGAGATATCAAGACATGGATTCTAGAGTGGATGACAGGAAATGTTCATCATGAAGCCAAAGCTCTCGACATCATTGATCTTACAGGCCTATCCACTCTAGGAGAACTCTATGAACCTGGTTGTCAAAATCACTGCAATGCTTTGGAAAGCATCTTTCATAAGCCTGAACCCAATATGAGTCAGATGTTGAGCACGATGAAGCCTTTGCCACGTGATGCTGAATATCCAACAGAGTTCTTTGTTGAAGACCTTGAGTATCTGCCACACACCATATATCACATCATCAGGCGAACTCTATGGCCTATCAAAGGACATTCATCAGTGGCAAAGCTTGAAGGAGCTATGAAGACTTTGGTCTTCTACATTCTCAATGGCATTAGCTTCAATGCGCAAGATTTCTTCATCAGGCAACTTGCTGCTTCCGGCTCTGACCTATTTGGTCTGAAGTTTTATGCTCCATGGGTCATGCGCCTCATCAAGCAACACTCATCTGTCAACTATCAACCATCTACTCGCAATCATGTGATTTTTCTACCAGAGGTTGATATGTCAGTTGAAGCTATATACCCTGAACCTGCCAAGAAGCCTCTTTGTCTTCAGAATGCCGAGCACCAAAGCTTCACTCAACCCATTGAAGGTGTTCAAGAAGCAACACGAATCTATCCATTGGCTGGAAATACTCGTCTGCCTCATCGAGCACCTATTGAAGCCACTGAAAGCACCATTGCCCAAAGGCCTCAGAAGCGTTCTCACGTTCTCAATGACTGATAACTTCTTGTGGCCCTTCATCAGAAACAGGATAAGCATCATTTCTGGCTCAAGAGACAGATGCAAAGCCTCTTGGTGGATGTCAATCGCATTCGCAACCTTGCCACCAAGAATGCCTTTGTTGCTCATGAAACTTGCCGGCGATCATGGAAGAGCTTGACCCTGCTTAGTGCTGAAGCAGATCTTCAAGACGATGGCTTCAATGAACGATTCCAGTTTGACTCCACTCCTCCACGGACTGCTGTCCTACGTCGTACTCCATCTCTTGAAGATTCTGAATATTCTTCCTCCGCGGCAACGGTAAATGCCAGAGTGATCGATGATGAAGATAATGCTACTTCACCACCTCCTACTTCTGCACGCATCGACACTGCACCAAGTTCATCTGCACCGCCAAACGACAATGACAACCCTGCTGCTTCAACTACTCCTCGTGAGGACGAGTAGATGCTCTATGTCTTCAAACCTTTTTGGTCCTTACTGACAAAAGGGGGAGAAGCGTATGAGTTGATAGTCTTCAAGCGGGTTCATATGGGCGGTTGCATTATATTTTTGCCTCGTGCTTACAACTCTTGCTTTTCAAAAACATTTGGTTCTTTGAGTTGTAACACCTAAACTTGATGGTCGTCTGCTACTTGATTGCTTTACTGTGATGCGATGATAAATTCCGCATGTGCGATGATAACTTCCGCACTTAGATCATCCTGCAGACGTCCATTTTTCATTATGCATGTCATCCTATAAGCTATATCATTTCATGCATGATGAATTATCTTCATAAGTTGAAGTGGATCTCCACAAGTACAACCTGCCATGTGCATTTGCATTCCAAAAGCAAAATTACTTATATGCACATCTTCAGGGGGAGCCCTTGCTACTTATGAAGACAATTCCTATCCTTTACAATTTCACATACTTTATCCCCGTTGAAAACTTCAACCAGTTTGTCATCAATCACCAAAAACGGGGAGATTGTAAGTGCATCTAGTGCCACCCCTAGTTGGTTTTGGAGTATTGACGACAAAGTTGGTTGAGGGACTAATGCGTTTGTGAGAATTGCAGGATAACGCAGGTAGTGTCCCTCATTGATTCGGTTTACCTACCGGAGATGACCCCTAAAAATGTTTGAAGACATTGAAGACAATGGTGGTATGAGAAGATATTCATATTGAAGACTATGACATGAGAAGACATTGCGTGAAGACTATGGAGCGCGAAGACTGTGTGGATTCGTTGCTTCCTTTTCTTCTTTGTTGAGTCATAGGAACCACCGTACTGTTAAGTGGGGTCCAAGTGAACTAAGTCAGAGTGACTGAAGTGATGCTCAACTCAAATCCTACGTCTTCGAGCGAAGACAATGAGAGCAAACCTTATCCAGAGCTGGATGAGTCAGCTTTGCTTGTAGCCCAAGTAAAGTTGCCGCGTGTGTTTGAAATCTGACCGTTGGAACACATGCCAGTTCCTTAGTGACCCAGGGTCATTTTGGACAAATCAGGTCGGGTTGCCTAGTGGCTATAAATAGCCCACCCCCTACACCATAAATTGGTGGCTGCTCAGAGTTAATATACGGCTTTTGTCGTTTGAGAGCAACCCACCTCGAAGCATTTGAGAGAGAGAGAAATCCTTGCGAGGACAAAGCCCAAACACCCAGAGCCAAAGAGTGTTAGGCATCACTGAAGTCTTTCTGTCTATGTGACCTGAAGACTTATTACACTTGAGGACTGTGTATCCTCCAGCCGGTTAGGCGTCGCGTTCTGAGCATCCAAGAGTCACTGTGGATTGCCGGGTGAACAAAGTCTATGAAGGTTTGGAAGTCTGCCTTGAAGACTTACCAGAGTGATTGGACGAGGACTAAGTGTCCTTAGCTCAAGGGGAATAAGGTGAAGACACGGTCTTCTGAGTTGAATCTCAGCCTCCCTAACCAGACGTATAGTTGTCATAGCAATTGGAACTAGTCCAACAAATCCTGTGTCTTCAACAAGTGACTGGTTCTATCTCTTCCCTCCTTTACTTTGAGTTTGTCTTCGTGAAGTCATTACTTATCTGTCTTATCTGATTGACTTCATTGCTTGACTACTATTTTTGATTGGCTTCATACTATCTTCCATCCTGATCCTACTACCTAGCTGCTATTAGTCTTCGTACGTTAACGCTATTGCATACTTGACTATGGCTTGCTTGTTGTAGTTTATCTTCCGCTGCATATCAATTAGGTCATTTCTATTGTTTATCTTCGAAACTTCCACGTTTTGAAGACTTTCATAAAAATCGGCTTTTCACCCCCCTCTAGTCGATAACTAGCACTTTCAGGAGGTTTGGCCATCGGCCAAACTCTCCGGCTAGGCGGTTTTCTTATGACCGCCTGTTCGGCCACCGCACCGGCGATGACTTCTTGGGTCATCGAAAGAAATCTTCACGTTAACTCGGAATTCGCCGAGCAGTTAGATCCGATGGAGCTCTCTTCCTTAAACGAGCTCTTGGATTGCATCGCCGCCCTGGGAGTCGCTACAGACTACGATCAGACTAGGCCTAAACCCAATCTGAGAGAGATCAACTCTCCCCAGGTCACCCACCATGTTGCCGTGGTTGAGGAACAATACGGTGACCCTTCTTCTCTTTTAAGGACTAGCTATGTCCGGATTCCCGATCCCTCCATGCCGGACTCCCGTGGAGGGGAGGGCGTCTCTCAAGCCCTGAACCTAAAGTCAGGCAGCGGGCTAGATTCATTGGACAACATCCAAGAACCCAAGCTTCCAAGTTCGGAAACTTCTTGGCCCCTGAGTCTTAGATTGGACGGGGTTCCGGATTTAATTCCACCCGCACACCCAAACATAAGCGATCTATCCCAAATTCGGCAAGAGCCTGCAGAAATAGTACACCATTACTGGGCCAGATTCCTCCTGGTTATGAACAGGGTAAAGGACTGCCGTGAGGAGGACGTGATTTCATTCTTCCGCAATAATTGCACGGACAAGGGAATCCTCAATGCCGTAAGCCGTCGTTAAATTACACGCTTCGCTGACTTGGCGTCCATAGTACGAAAGTACTGTGCGATGGAAAGCGCCTGGAAAACCGAAATCAAATTTTGGGACAATCCGGCCCTGAATACAACCCCAATCCGAAATAAAAGGGTGCATTATCGCCAGGCACCCGGGTTGAACACCAAAAAGCAAAACCCTGCTATAGGGCACGGAACCATACTGGAAGGATGGCTCAATGGACCCTACAAAATTCATAGTACAGAGGGTGCCACTCCAACTCATAGCCTTAGAGCATGTTGGATACTACGGCAGGTGGCCAAAAATGGCGAAGAGATTCTAACTCCAGAGCACCAGCCCAAGGATACCAGTACGGTATTAACAGTCTCCGAGACTTTCGCATCAAATAATATGCGGAAACGAACACTCCGCAGCCTTGCCGAAGTCTACCAAGTAGCAACAATAAACCCATGGAGTGACACGGCTATTACCTGTAATGCCAGTGACGAACCTAAATTCCGAACAGCCCGAGCACCAGGCGCATTGGTCCTCAGTCCAATAGTGGACGGATTTCGCCTTACCAAGGTACTCATGGACGGTGGCAGTGGATTGAACCTCATTTACAAGGAAACCCTCCGAAAAATGGAAATAAACTGGAGCCGCATTGAGCGAAGCAGCACAACCTTTAGAGGAATAATCCCCAGTCGGGAAGCATGCTGTACAGGAAAAATCACACTGGATGTGGTGTTTGGCACGCCGGATAATTACAGGTCCGAGGAGGTCACGTTCCAAGTGGCCCCGTTCAGCAGCGGATATCACGCTCTATTAGGGCGAGAGGCATTCACAATTTTTCAAGCTATACCCCATTACGGGTACATGAAGCTCAAAATGCCCGGGCCCAACGGAATCATCACTCTTGCTAGTGACCCGGACATAGCACTCCGCGCCGAAAAAAAGACAGCTGCACTGGCCCTTAAGGCACTATCCGAAGCCCTAGCGGCCGAGGAACTCACTACGCCGCGCTCCACGGTGAATAGGGACGATGTGATACTCGATAAGAGATCCAAGTCCACCTCCTTTAAACCAGCGGACGAAATAGTCAAATTCCAAGTCCATCCAACGGACCCTACAAAACCGGCCTCCATCGGGGCACAATTAAACCCTGATGTAGATGCCGCACTACGAGAATTCCTACGCGAAAATTGGGACATTTTTGCCTGGCACCCTTCAGACATGCCAGGAATCCCACACCGGCTGGCCGAGCACAGCCTAAACATCTTAAAGGATTCAAGCCAGTCAAACAAGCTCTTCGGCGTTTCTCTGAACCCAAGAGACAGGCCATGGGAGAGGAGCTAGCCAAACTATTGGAGGCTGGATTCATCAGAGATATAAAACATCCGGACTGGCTAGCAAACCTGGTGATGGTACCAAAGAAGGACAAATCCTGGGGCCTATGCGTCGATTTCAAGGACCTTAACAAGACTTGCCCAAAGGACCTCTTCCCCCTCCCCCGCATCGACCAAATTATCGACGCTACCACAGGACACAATTCTTTATGCTTCCTCGACGCATACTCCGGCTACCACCAAATTAAGATGGCGGAGCCCGACCAGGCCGCAACGGCATTCATCACCCCATACGGCCCATTCTGCTTCAACACAATGCCCTTTGGGCTCAAAAACGCCGGCGCAACATATCAGCGCATGATTTAGACATGTCTGGCAAACCAGATCGGCAAAACAGTGGAGGCATACGTAGACGATGTGGTCATCAAAACCAAGCATGTAGAAACTCTAGTAGACGATTTGAGGCTCACGTTTGATAATCTCCGAACATATGACATTAAGCTTAACCCGGAAAAATGTGTTTTCGGCGTACCAGCCGGAAAGCTCCTGGGCTTCATTGTATCCGATAGAGGAATTGAAGCAAACCCAGCCAAGATCCGAGCTCTGTCACAATTGGATATCCCAAAGGACCTCAAACAAATACAAAAATTGACGGGAAGCGTGGCGGCTTTAAGCCGCTTTATCTCCCGTTTATGAGAAAAGGCATTACCCCTTTATCGCCTCCTCCGACGCACCGAACACTTCGAGTGGACGGATACCGCCACGGCCGGACTTGAAGAATAAAAGCTATATTGGCAACAAACCCGGTCCTGGCCGCGCCCAACATAGGCGAACCAATTCTATTATATATCGTGGCAACTCATCAAGTTGTGAGAACGGTGCTCATTGTCGAACGAGAAACGGACGGACACAAGTTCCCCCTTCAAAAACCAGTTTACTACGTGTCCACTGTCCTTACTCCATACAAGTCACGGTACCCGCATTATCAGAAAATAGCATACGCGGTGTTCATGGCATCCCGGAAGCTGCGACACTACTTTCAAGAGTGTTCGATAACAGTAGCCTCCGAAGTACCTCTTAATCACATTATAAACAACCGCAACGCGATGGGACGGATTGTCAAATGGGCCATTGAGCTCCTCCCATTCGACATAACTTATAAGCCACGGTGAGCTATTAAGTCGCAAGTTTTGGCCGACTTCGTCGCCGAATGGACTGAAGCCGAACTTCCTAAAGAGTACGACGCATATTCCAACTGGATCATGCACTTTGACGGCTCCAAAATGTTGGCTGGTCTGGGGGCTGGCGTCGTTCTGACATCCCCAACCGGAGATACGGTTCAATACATACTCCAGAAAATGTATACAGACTCCAACAACGTAGCCGAATACGAGGCCCTTCTACACGACCTCCGGATGGCAGTCTCTATGGGCATTCAACGCCTAGAGGTGCGCGGGGATTCGAACCTCGCGATATCCCAAATAAATGGAGACTTCGATGCCAAGGATCCGAAAATGGCAGCTTATCACAACGCCGTCCTAAAAATGTCAGCTCGGTTTGAGGGGCTCGAATTTCACCATATAGCCCGGGATAACAACCAGGCAACAGACGTATTGGCACGCATTGGTGCAAAGCGCAATGTCGTCCCTCCCAATATCTTCCTAGAGAGGGTGTTCAAGCCATCCGTACTATGGGAGGGGAAATCCGGAAATAACAACCCGGACCCAAGCGCACTGCCCGACTCCGAACATTCTGACACAATTTGCGATTCTGCCAACGAAGTAACATCCTCAGCCCACGTAATAATGGCAGTCATTGCCTCGTGGACGGAACCATTCCTAGCCTACCTAATTAGGCGGGAACTTCCCGAGGACCAAAACGAGGCCCGCTGCGTAGTACGGTGATCTAAAGTCTATAAGGTCCATGAGGGAGAGCTTTACAAGAAAAGCACAACCGGAGTCCTTCAAAGGTGTATCTCCGAAGAGGAAGGGCGGAATCTCCTGGCTGAAATTCATGTCGGACTCGGCGGGCACCACGCTGCAGCCCGGGCCCTTGTAGGCAAGGCCTTCCGTACATGATTTTATTGGCCGACGGCCCGGGCAGATGCTCAGGACTTAGTCCAACGATGTGTCGGTTGCCAGCTCTTTGCTAATCAAAGCCACATGCCACCCACCGCCCTCAAAACTATACCCGTAACCTGGCCATTTGCGGTCTGGGGGCTTGACATGGTTGGACCCCTTAAAGGAGGAACCCACAAGCAAAAATACCTACTGGTCATGGTGGATAAATTCACCAAATGGATAGAGGCCAAACCTGTTAAGACGACCGAATCCGGACCGGTGATAGACTTCATATCAGGGGTCGTACACCATTACGGCGTCCCCCATAGCATCATCACTGATAGCAGCATGAACTTTACGGCCGACGAGGTCAAACTCTGGTGCAAAAACATGGGCATCAAGCTCAATTATGCTTCAGTCTATCACCCTCAAACTAACGGTCAAGTCGAGCGAGCAAATGGTCTAATCATGAGCGGCATCAAACCCAGATTAGTGCGGTCCCTCAAGGAATCTTACATGCACTGGGTAGAGGAGCTCGACTCCGTACTCTGGGGGCTGCGGACCACTCCGAATCGCACCACCGGATTTACACCATTCTTTATGGTATACGGCGCAGAGGCAGTTCTACCCTATGACATAATTCATGACTCACCTCGCGTGCGCATGTACGAAGAAAGAGAAGCCGAGCTTGATCGGCAGGACAATTTGGACGCATTGGAGGAGGAGCATGACGTGGAAAAAGCCTGTTCCGCATTTTATCAACAAAAAGCTCGAAGATATCAAAGCAGAGAAGTACGAGCCAAAACTTACAATGTTGGCGAGTTAGTTCTACGCCTGCCGGACAAGAAAAAGGACAAACTCAAGCCCAAATGGGAAGGTCCCTTTATCATCGACCAAGTCCTGACCGGTGGAGCGTACCGTCTGCGAGATGCATCGGATAACTGACTCGAGCCGAACCCATGGAACGCAGCCCGTCTCCGAAGATTCTACGCCTAGCACCGGACTCTGAGTTCTTCTCCTTCCTCCGTCTATATTTTACATATTAGCTGTCTTCTGTTTCTCTCCTTCTCCCTCCTTTTCTATTACAGCAGCCTTTGAAAGCTTCTTCGCGCATTGTTCGCACACACTTGCAGCGCTATCCGCGCCCATTATACCTAGGGGCTTCTTTAACAGAAGCTTATTTATACGGGCTTCATGCCCAACATATGTGTCACACTTCCGCATATACCTTTTGTTCACCATTATATGCATCGATATGACTTAAGTTTTGGCCAAGCTGGGTTGCCTGGCTCCTGTGCTTACCCCTACGTTCCCGATTGTTCAGCTAGGTGGTAAAGGGAGCACCTCTGCGATTGTTACTGCCGGGTTAGCCGGATGTGTACCTCAGACTGGGTGAAGCCGAAAGCTAGCGTTCTTAAGGGAATATTCGGTTGGTGAACTAAAAGACGATTTCTTTCCTATTTATTCATCTGCCCCTAGATGTTTTTCTGCTTTTTTCGCAGTCCAGACATGCACTTTAGGGCATGCCTCCCAGGGAAAGGAACCCCTAAGGAACTATTCTCCCTGGAAGATGTTTCTTACTAACCATGTAATATAACATAACTAGTTGGGCACTTGTCTGATAAAGCACTAATGACCCCTACGCCTGGTCTCCACGCATGCCTCGGTTCTTATATAACCGCGAGAGTATTCAGACACACTCTGGACTATTGGGTCCCGAGGTTGAAGCGAAAAGGTCCGCTATGACAAACGATCTACAATCCGGCTAGAAGGCATTTTACATGTCATCTTAAATTACATAGTCAATTCGACTGATTGTATTCCTCTTCAATGCCATCTAATAGTCTGTCTAGTTTACAGTCCTGCTAGGAATACTTTTCGTCCAACTCTACTTGGCCATACACTAAGCTCACAGGGATCTCCTTCCCATCGGGCCCCATAGGTCCGACCTCGGCCATGTGGTTTGGGTCAGCCTTCGTGTACCGCGTCTTCACCATGGCCCAGGCCCCCTGGCGCCTTGACGGCAGGCTGATATCTTCCATAATCGGAAGCGCCGCCGCGCTCCCTGAAGCCTCTCTGCAAGCTCTCCAAGGCCTTTGGGCAGGGAGACAGATGGCCACAAGGCTTGGGCGACGCCTTTCATCACCTGCCGAACTCGTTCGTGCAGTTGCAAGAGCTCGGGAAGAAGATCACCCGTAGAACTGGGCATTTCCTCTGCAGGACAGCCTGTGAGCATACCTACAGATATACCTCTATTAGTCAACTTCCTCGCCGAACTCTTTTTTAAAGTTAGTTCAAGAACTTACTAAAAATGCCGCGTCGAAGCCGCTGATTCTCCTTAACGGAGTCAGACAGCTGGGCACGAACATCCTTTAGTTCCTCACCTAGCTGGATGTTGGCATCTTGGAGATTATTTTTCTCTTGCCTCATCCTTGTAAGCACATTCTCACCGGCCTTTAACCGACGCATGAGCTATTGCTTGTCCGGATCTATCCCGGCGCCATCTGCAATATTATTGTCAGACTTATACACACGCCGCACTTCACAAATTACTTATCTTTTGAAAGCATATATTACCAGAGGGGGTCTCTTTAGCTTCCCCCGCTGCGGCTAGTGTGGCCTCAAGTTGGGCTTTGCACTCTTCCAACTCCTCGGACAGTTGGGTATTCTTTTCTGTAAGATCCTGCACAATAAATGATCCTTAAATCAGTTATTCTAACTATTTCAAGTCTCGGGGGCTACTGGCATATATAACTATCAAAATTTTCTCACCCGTATGTCTTTTACATACTGCTCCATGGCTCTGGCTAGACCATTTTGAGCAGCACGGAGGTGCGCATCTCCCGAATTGAAGGCATCCAATGCCTCGGGGGAGAAACATGCGTCACGAAGAACTATCCGGCGACGCCTGTGATTCATGGCACTCTCCACCTTGGAATTGGTGGCAGATAACCTGTCGACATCCTCTGTCGGAGGAGCATCCGACGCATGCCTCGTGTTCGCCTCCGCTTCTGAACCTGGCTTTGGAGCCTGGCGAGTGGAGGATTGCTTGGCAGCCTCTCCGGATACAGTCCGGCGAGCGCTCTTCTTCCTGAAAAGGCACGAGTGTTAGTATGCCTCCCGGGAATAAAGCCTGGGATTAAGATGACGCGCCATATCGGTGCACCCACGTTTCAATCTGGACTGCACTTCTTTTTAGCCTGTTGGACCTTGTTGTCCCTTGCTGACTAGCCATCGCAGGCTCGGCCTTCCGCCTCAAGGATTTCCCCTGCGAAACACCATTGGTATACGGTGATCAAAAACAAGCACGGATGGGTCATTTCCAAAGTATTGGGACTTCGGTCTCAGTTACCTGCGAGGCTGGAAGTATTCCGGGGTAATCGGCTGTAATGGCGACCAAGGCATTATCGATGCTTAGTTGGTGAAATACCCCATTGATCAGCTCCACCAATATGTCCGGATCCTCTTGGGAGGTCCGATCGAGGAACTGTTTCGGATCCTCGGGTTGTGGAGGCGGGCTATTTATATCCTTTACGGCCCGACGCAATTCCTGCGCCAAAATCACAAAATGAGATACTTGACTACAGGAGAATTGATCGGATAGGCAAAAATAAATGTCCGCTTACCCAGCTTGGAGGATTGTACATAGAAAATCCGTCCTGTGGATTGACGCGGAGAAATTCCTCCTCTTCTCCCTTGTACAATGTGGACAAGATCTTCATCAGATCGGCGACTGATCTCGGCCCCTTACGACCGCAGCAGGTGGCATCGTCCTCCCCGTTGAAATCCCACATGGGGTGGCCTCTATACTGGAGCGGCTGCACCCCCCGCATAATGCATGTGGCCATGACCCCGATCATGGTCAGTCCGGAATGAGCTAACAACCTTATTCGGCTCATCAGGTAAAGGATGTCCCTGTCATTCTCCTTCTGAGGGCTCCGTGGACGCCAGCTTAGGCGTTTCTTCAAAGGAGCGTTATTGAACTCAGGGAGGCCGATCCGAACAGGGTCCGGCAGGGGGACATCCTCTATATAAAACCATTCCGAAGGCCAGTCTTCGGACGCCTTCTTCGGGGTTCCGGATAGATATCCGGTCCCGGCGATGCGCCATAGTTCAGCTCCGCCCACTTGATATATTGACCCCTCTTGGGAACGGGGCACAAGGCAGAACAGCTTCTTCCACAGTGCAAAATGAGCCTCGACGCCCAAAAACAGCTCGCGAAGGGCCACGAAGCCCGCAATATGCAAAATGGAGGCAGGCGTAAGGTTGTGCAACTGGAGGCCGTAGAACTCTAGGAGCCCCCGGAGAAACGGATGGATTGGAAATCCGAGCCCGCATACCCGCTCTCCTTTGGAGGGGCTGGGGACGTTCTCTGCTTGCTTTCCGCCCTTATAGGTGGCGAGTCCGGCTCGAACCGGAACCATGAAGGCCGGGGGAAGAAATCCCTTGGTTTGGAGCGTCACTAACTTGCTGTGCGGGACGGAGCATCTCTCCCAATCTCC
This sequence comes from Triticum dicoccoides, assembly GCF_002162155.2. Taxonomy (NCBI): domain Eukaryota; kingdom Viridiplantae; phylum Streptophyta; class Magnoliopsida; order Poales; family Poaceae; genus Triticum; species Triticum dicoccoides. The sequence continues at coordinate 443,136,334 of NC_041383.1, read as the reverse complement.
AGGCTGAGGGCTAGGAGGGCGATAGGAGGAGCCGCGTCGACTGTCCATGATGGAATGGATTTCTGTCAGATGCGCTCTAATGAATGCTCGTGAAGGGAGGATGGCGTGATTTGGATCTAGATCCTCGTCTCTTTTATAGGTAGCTCATTTGCGTGGCTAAGGGGGTAAATGTAGAAATACCCTGGCTTTTCGCATTCATTCAACACGTGGAAGATGGCCATTATTGGGCGTGGAAGCCGAGGAGCGCAATGTTTACAAGAAGTCAGACGCTATTCAACGGGTACACAGGATTTGGAGAAGAACCCACCTTGCAATGCCGAAGATTTACGCGCCGGACTCATCGCCATTGAAGGCTGGTTCGGGGGCTACTGAGGGACTCCTAGATTAGGGGGTGTCTGGATAGCCGAACTATCACCTTTGGCCGGACTCCTGGACTATGAAGATACAAGATTAAAGACTTTGTCCCGTGTCCGGATGGGATTTTCCTTGGCGTGGAAGGCAAGCTTGGCGATACGGATATGTAGATCTCCTACCGTTGTAACCAACTCTATGTAACCCTAACCCTCTTTGGTGCCTATATAAACCGGAGGGTTTTAGTCCGTAGGACGAACAACAATCATACCTAGGCTAGCTTCTAGGGTTTAGCCTCTCTGATCTCGTGGTAGATCTACTCTTGTACTACCCATATCATCAGTATTAATCAAGCAGGAGTAGGGTTTTACCTCCATCGAGAGGGCCCGAACCTGGGTAAAAATATCGTGTCCCTTGTCTCCTGTTACCATCAGCCTAGACGCACAGTTCGGGACCCCCTACCCGAGATCCGCCGGTTTTGACACCGACACCACTATAAACCTCTTTTGGGCCATTGGCTCCTCGATCTTCCCGGCACACAGTCATTCGTTGACGATGGAGGCGGCGGCAGCGGTGATGGTGGTGACCTACCAATGGTTTCAAGCGAGGGGGTAGTGTTTGTCTATGTGAGCAGAGGTTTGGGGGGTGTGTGTGGAGGGGGCCAAGGTGGTGTTTGAGGAAATACCGCAACAACTGAAAATTTTACTAGGCGGGAGTAAAATGCCGGGGCTACTGAAAATTTGGATCAAGGGCGAGAAGATATTTTTGATATGTGCGAGGGCTGCAGAGGCGGGAGTAAAATGTCAGATCTACTAAAAATTTGGATCAAGGGGTAGAAGTAGAGCGGGAGTTACATACATCGCACACGGTCAAAACATACTAACTGTGTGCTATCAAATAGAAAAACCTCCAGGCGAGTAGATATTTTTGAGATTGCGAGGGATGCAGGCGAGAGTAAAATGCTAGGGCTACTGAAATTTGAATCAAGGGATTGAAGCGGAGTGGGAGTAAAAGACATCACACACGGTACACACATACTAATCGTGCGCTATCAAACATAAAAAGCTTCCAGGCGGTACATATTTTCGAGATTGCGAGGTGATATAATTCAAATATATGATTTATATACTAATCAAGTAAGCAGATGGCAGTCGCATATATGATATCTAAACTAAGCAGGTGGCATTCAATATTGTGTATGTGATGTAAAAACTAACACTACTGGGGAAAACCTTATACACAGAAACGTACCAGTAGCGTGTGCCAAAAAGAATCGCTACTACTACTTACCACTAGCGCTCGGCAAATAAACGCATTGCAGCTAAGCTTATAGCAGTAGGCGCCAAACGAAAGAAGCACTACTACTATAATTCTGACACTGTTCTCGGTAGGCTAGGAATAGTAGAAGTGAGCTCACGGAAAGCGCGTTGTTGCTAAGATGGTTGTAGCAGCATGTTTTACACAGAAAGTGCTACTGGTAATGAAAAGAAAATAAAGTAAAAAACATATACAAAATTAAATGAAAATGAAAGAAATAGAAAAAGGGGAAAGGAAAAAAAGAAAATATGAAGGAAAATAAAAGAAAAAGAAAAATAAAGGAGAAAGGCGTAGTAGTAGCGTGCTTTCAGGACAAGCGCTATAGCTAAAATATCAGTACACATTCTGTTAGTCTGCGCTATAGCTATGTTAGGTATAGCTAATGTAGCAGCAACGCTTTTTCGGGACCGCGCTATTGCTATTTTTGACTTAACCGCTCGGTTCTTCTCCCCCCCCCCCCGGCCACTTCCCCCAAGTCCCCCCTCGGTCTGTTGTCGCCACCGTTGTCGCCCTGCATTGCCTTTGGCCGCCGCGCTCTCTCCTGTCGCCCTCCGCACGTCCTCTGCTACCCTCGGTGGCCGCTGTTATCGTCACCCTCCGCCGCGCGCCCGAGCACCGACCCCGACCCCGACCCCGACCTCGACGCCGTGTGCCCCTCCCTTGGCCGCTCCCTAACTCCGCCGACGCCTGAGGTGAGCACGCCCCTACACCTCCTCCTCCTCCTCCCCTACCTCTGCCTAGCTAGGGTTCCTCGGGTTCATCTAATTAGTTAGGGTTTATCAAATTAGCTACTACTTGTAGATGCTTAAATTAATAGAACTAGTTTATTTTAGTAAGAACTAGTTGAATTAATAGAACTAGTTTTTTTAGTAAGAAAATTAATAGAACTAGTTGAACTAGTTTATTTTTAGTAAGAACTACTTTATATTTATTTATAGTAAGTGTTTAGTTGAACTAGTTGAATTAATACAACTATTTTATTTTTAGTACGAAAATAAATAGAACTAGTTTATTTTTTTAGTTAAAGCAATTATTCCTGCATTGACGTCGATGATGCCTAACCCGCATCCTCGTCGTCGACTCGGCGGAGGAGGCCTGCTTGATCAGAGGGGCCATGTCTGGGACTAGGCTCCGTCGGGCTGGTACTGGGATGTGCTACCTTCTGGGAGGCGCAGCTTGGTGAGGAGCCAGCCCGTCGTTGACCCGAACCTTCTTTGGTAGTGGTCGCTGTCGGTGTCAAAACCAGCGGATCTCGGGTAGGAGGTCCCGATCTGTGCGTCTAAGACTAATGGTAACAGGAGGCAAGGGACATAATGTTTTACCCAGGTTCGGGCCCTCTCAATGGAGGTACAACCCTACTTCCTGCTTGATTGATCTTGATGATATGAGTATTACAAGAGTTGATCTACCACGAGATCATAGAGGTTAAACCCTAGGAGCTAGCCTATGATGATTATGATTGTCTTGATCGTCCCTATACGGACAAAACCCTCCGGTTTATATAGCCACCGGAGGGGGCTAGGGTTTACACAGAATCGGTTACAAAGAAGGAAATCTACTATCCGGATTGCCAAGCTTGTCTTCCACGCAAAGGAGAGTCCCATCCGGACACGGGACAAAGTCTTGAGTCTTGTATCTTCGTGGTCCAATAGTCCGGCCAAAGTATATAGTCCGGCTGTCCGGATACCCCCTAATCCAGTACTCCCTAAGTAGCCCCCTGAACCAGGCTTCAATGATGATGAGTTCGGCGCGCAGTTTGTCTTCGGAATTGCAAGGCGGGTAATCATGTCCAGATCTGCAAGATGACCCTCACAAACCACCGTAGAGAGAACGATACTCCACAAATGTAATTTGCTGACAACTTCAGACAAGATGACATGACACTACGGTCGAGTCATTATTCGAACCGTTTTCCCACAACCAGCCACAACACATATTGCGAGGCGGTTTCCTCGGCATGTCTTGTCGAAGTAGAGATCATGTCCCCTATCACGGGATTCCCATCAATATGGGTATGGGTAATCCAACCGCGCCATCAATCGTGGCGCTTGGGAAATAGGTGATCTTCAACGGGCAAGTGGGGAGGCGTACCGTCTTCATCGCCTCTATAAAGGGATAAGGATTCCCCATTTTTACCCATGCCTTCTTCCTCCTCTGCTTATCCATTCTCGCACCCTCGAGCTCCAGCACCCTAGTTCACACCTTCTCCGCACAGACAAACATGTCCGGAGCAGGAGGCAAGTGGGTGGCCTCCACTGTGAAGAAGGAGCATATCACGAAGCTCCGGGCGGCCGGATACTTGGCCGCAGATATCGCGCACCGGCTGCCGGACGCAGGGCAGATCATTCCGACTCCGAGACCCCACGAGAGGGTCGTGTTCCTTGCCCACTTCATCCGTGGACTGGGATTTCTGCTTCATCCCTTCGTCCGCGGGCTTATGTTTTACTATGGGCTGGACTTCCATGATCTAGCCCCCAACTTCATCCTCAACATCTCGGCGTTCATCGTCGTGTGCGAGGCCTTCCTCCGCATCAAGCCTCACTTCGGCTTGTGGCTACGAATCTTCTACGTGAAGCCGAAGATCGTGAGCGGCCAACAAGTGCAGTGCGGAGGTGCCATGATGGGCAGGATGCCCAACGTCACCTGGCTTGACGGCTCCTTCGCGGAGACCGTGAAAGGGTGGCAATCGGGGTGGTCCTACATCACCGAGCCGCACGACGCCAACTGGGCGGCGGACCCCGAATTCCGATCCGAAATTCCAATGTGGCTCACCTCCTTGGAAAAGAAGGGCCTGGCCTTGGGTGAGCCTGCAGAGCTGACCGGACTTCAGAACTGCATCAAGAATATGATGGACAAGAAAATCAAGCTTGTCAACATGGTCCAGGTCATGCTCGTCCGCCGAATTCTTTCGTCCCAAAGACGGGCATTTAATCTGTGGGAGTTCGTCTCGGCCAAACACCAGACACTTCGAGAGCTCTACGGCACGAAACACAAGGACGCGTGGCAGGTGTTGTTCGAGGCCTCCGAAATACCTCCTCCCACATCCGAGGACCGCGGACTTCACGCCACGCGGCTCCCCCGCCCGGTGAGTTTTCTAACTATCACCAGATGTAGTTTTTCACACCGTACTCATGGGAGGATCTTAAGTCATCGTGTGTATTTTAATCAGGAGTATGTGGTGATGGCGGAGCGGATTGACTGTCTGGCTCCACTGCCAGAAGGTCCAGCAGACGCTCTCCCGACGGAGATGCTAGTCCCGGCGCCCTACAAGGCGCCGGAAAAGAAGGCCAAAAAGAAGGTCCTAGGGACCAGGAAGGGTCTCCGGCATAAGGTCGTACCGGACGCCTCGTTCGAAGACGATGAGGCACACTCCTCCCCCAAAGGGGAGGAGGAAAAGGAAGGGGCCGCCCCACCTGAGGTGGCCGAAGGGCCTAAGAGGGCGACCCAGGGGACCAGGAAGGGTCCCTGGCGCAAGGCCGTCATAAACTCGTCGTCCGAAGATGACGAAGAGGATTCCTCCCGCGGAAGCTGGGGGAAACACGAGGAAACTCCGCCTCCCTGCACTGGGGAGGAGAAGAAAAGGAAAGCCGCCTCCGAGGGGGAGGCTAGAATTCCCAAGAAGGGAAAGGCGTCCCTTCCGGATTACTCTACCATGGCCGCCTACAGCGAGGAGGAGTGGCTGCCTAGGGGGAAACCCCTAGTAAGATTGTAAGTATCCGTACTCTGTTGTAATTTAGTGCGACTTCGCTTCATAGTCTATTATAACGCCGAACACGTATATGCAGTCCGACTAGGGTCCATCCCGAGGTATCCTCTTAGGATGGGTCTTTGAGCGATTCGGCGATGAACTCGCTCCCAACGACCACTTCCCCTCGGCCTGCGGATGACATGGAGGTGTTGTCCCAAAGGCTCCCAGAGCAAGGGGAGGCGACTCTGGAGACGCCCCAAGGTGAAATTCCAGATGCCGGGCACACGGGGCGTAAGATCCCCGCGAATTGTGCCGACGGGAGCCGCATCAAGCAGGGCTCCCGGCTGGACACTATGCCGGAACCCCCAAAGGTTCCGGATTCGGGCAGGCAGCCCCTCGCCAAGGAGGGCGAGCCGTCCGTGCCGATAACTTCCATTACGCCAGAGGCGTCGGATAGTCTGCTGGAAGCACTTCGCGGCGCTTCCATGGATGAAGAGCACCATACTCTTATGAGTGCGGTGATTCAGAGGGTTCGGTCCGCCAAAATAGGATTGACCGAAGCCTGTACTAGCCTCCTAAGAGGTTTTGAGGTAAGTAATTAAAAGTTTGGAAATTATCACCCGATAGACAGTAGCCCCTGATACTCTATTTGGTGTTCGAAAAGAAAAGCCAAACGGAGGGTCAATTAAAGTCAGCAGGAGTCTAATAGTAGGTGTCTATGTGAATAAGTAGGCGGTGCTGCTTGCCGCTGCTGTCCGCACAACGGAGGTCACCGGACTCAGACGGGACCTGGAGTAGGCCCAAGGAGAGCTTAGCCTCACGAAGAGGCAGCTCGAAGAGAACAAAGGTGAGTTATACCCCGTTCTCATATCATAAAGAATAGACAAAATTGGTGATGCTAATGAAAAAGCGTCATGATTGTGTAATAGGGGCCACGACCGAAGTGGCGTCCCTGAAGAAAGCGCTATCCGAGGCCGAAGACAAGGCGGCCATGGAGCGCATTGAGCGTGAAAAGCAAAATACTAGGGTGGGCGAGGTATAGCAAGAGCTCCACGAGCTCGGCAAGAAGTTCGAGTCCTTGGAGCGTTACTTAAAGACGAAGGAGTCTGAACTTGCGAAGGCCCTATTGGGCATGACAAACGCCAAGGCCGAAGCCGAAAAGGCCCAGCAGGAAATCCAGGCGGCCAAGAATATAGCGGCGGGTAAGACATTCTTTATGCAAAGCAAGCATGTGGAGGAGACGTTTCTTTTACTTACCCGAATTCGGAGCTCTCTAGGGGCATTCACAGATCTGCCACGCAGTGTATAAGATGCTACGAAGTTCTACCGTGCCGAGGAGGGGAGCTCAACGGAGAAGTTGTTCTGGTCCCAATATACTGGAGCCGAACACCCGATGGCTCTGAGTGACCAATTGAAGCAATTGGTTGAACTCCACAGGGCGGCCGAAGTGGCTATGAAAGATTTCATAGTCCGGATGTGGCCTGGTGAGCCCCTGCACGCCAGCTACTTTGGCCTGATAAAGCGGATGGTAAATGCCTGTCCGCAGCTTGAAGTGATCAAGCGATCCGTTTGCATTGCGGGTGCCCGCCGAGCCTTTGCCCGTGCAAAGGTGCATTGGGGCAAGCTGGATGCGGAGAAGCTGGTGAAGGATGGACCGCCAGAGGGCAAAGGCGCATCACTGTCCCGAAAAATATTATGATGGCGTTATGAAAGGCGCTCGTCTCATGGCCGATGAATGTACCAAGGACACGATCTTTGAGTGAATGTACTTCTGTCATTTTTGTAATATAAAGACGAAGTTTATTTGCGCTATATAGCTCTTTTTTGATTTAAAATATTACCTTCTGTGCGGCTGTTTATAAAATTCTGAAAGTAGCCCAGTCGTCGGCTTCCGCCCCCACATAACTAGTACTGTGGTGTTTGTGGAAAAAACCCAGACACTCTGTATCCAAATTTTTGGTCCCTGAAGGAGGTGTTTGGCGCAGCAAACAAGGAAATCGGACTATGCAGCTTTATAACTTTCACTTAGCCATAGAAGTCTACAATTTTAAATTTCAGCGAAGCCCGTAGAATTCGGAAAGCCGAATTGGGGCGCTATATACACCTAAATCGGACGAGGCCGATTCCTCTCCTAAAGCGGAAAAAAACTTTAAGGATTTTAAGACATCTCCAACAACGACCAGCTCTCGCCGCATCATGCCAGTCAGTTTTCGGCTTTCTCTACTGAGGTGCTCGTCCGGAAGAACTGGGACACAATCGCAGTAGTTCTCCCTGCGCTACCTTAGCCGATATAACGGAACGTAAGGTACCAAAACAAGGGAGCCGGGCAAACCCAACTATTGACCCAAGACATGATTCAGAGCTGATGCATATAATGCTATAAGTTCGGGGTGTCGCACTGTCAAATGTGTTCGGACTTATCTTGCCGTATTATGGGGCGCCATAAGAAGCCCCTGGCAAACTGAACATACCAAGGTGTACGGATGCAATACTAAATAAGCATTTATATGAAAAATGTGCAGATAGGAATAATAAGCTGACGCTATATATTATTTCCCATTGATGAATAATACGTCTAAGCGTATGTTTACAATGAATGCGTTAAGCAAAAGAAAATAGGACTATTTGACATGTCCTATCCAAGGGTGGGCCGCATGTAGGTATATAAAACAGGTATAACGATCGTGAACAGATTCCACCTGGGTATTCCCTTTGTGCGCAAAGCCTTTTTCCTCCTTGGTTATCTCTCCTGTGAAAGTCCGGTAATCCGGCTCTTCTGAAGTGGCTGCCCAAAACTTGGGTCCTGAAAGATAAAATGGGGGGTTATTAAAGTATGTTGCGGCTTAACCACAATGTCGACTGTGTCACTATTGCGCCTCCGCCTATGCCCATGGTATTTTGAGTGCGTAATTGTGTACGTGCGGCACAAATGCTGCCTTAATGGGGCTGGAGCAGAGGCCGGGCTGCTAGTCGCGCTCTTGGCGTGCCTGGCGATCCTGTTGCAGGGTACTTCGGACTCGCTTGACGGTGTTCGGCATTGTTGTCGCTGGTTGGTGGTTTGCCGGAGAAGGCTGGTTTGTACTTCTGCCGCGAGGGCTGCAGTATGCTCTTTTGTATGGAGAGAGCGGTCCATGTTTCCGTTGATTGTTATGACCCCGCTAGGTCCTAGCATTTTGAGCTTGAGGTATGCATAGTGTGGTACCGCATTGAATCGAGCGAATGCGGTTCGTCCAAGCAGTGCATGATAACCACTACTGAAAGGGACGATATCGAAGATTAACTCCTCGCTTCGAAAGTTATCCGGAGATCCGAAGACCACTTCCAGTGTTATGGAGCCCATGCAACGGGCCTCTACTCCAGGAATTACACCTTTGAAGGTGGTTTTGGTGGGCTTGATCCTCGAAGGGTCGATGCCCATTTTGCACACTATGTCCTGATAAAGTAGGTTCAGGCTGCCGCTGCCATCCATAAGGACTCGCGTAAGGTGGAATCCGTCGATGATTGGGTCTAGGACCAATGCGGCTGAACCGCCGTGATGGATACTGGTAGGGTGATCCCTACGATAAGAGGTGATCGGACAGGCTGACCATGGATTGAATTTTGGGGCGACTGGCTCCATCGCATACACGACCCTTAGTGCTCGCTTCCATTCCCGTTTGGGGATGTGGGTGGCGTAGATCATATTGACCGTTTTCACCTAGGGAGGAAATTTCTTCTGTCCCCACGTGTTCGAACGCCGGGGCTCCTCGTCATCGTCGTTGTGCAGCCCCTTGTCCTTGTTCTCGATGTTTATTTTACCGGCCTGTTTGAACACCCAACAGTCTCTGTTAGTGTGGTTTGCTGGCTTATCTGGGATGCCATGAATTTGGCACGAGCGATCAAGTATGCGGTCCAGGCTGGATGGTCCTTGATTTTTTCTTTTGAACGCCTTTCTCCGCTGACCGGATTTTGAGCCGCTGAATCTGGCGTTGATCGCCGTGTCTTCAGTGTTGTCGCCGTTGTTCCGTCTCTTATGTTGGTTGTGCCATGGCTTGCCGGTATTGTCGCGGACATCTGAGGTGCCAAAATTTATTGGCGTGGTGTTACTACGAGCCAACCAGCTGTCCTCGCCCGCGCAAAAGCGGGTCATGAGTGTCGTGAGGGCTGAGGGAGTCCTGGATTAGGGGGTATCCAGACAGCCGGACTGTATACATTGTCCGGACTATTGAAGCGTGAAGATACAAGACTCAAGACTTCGGCCCGTGTCCGGATGGGACTCTCCTTGGCGTGGAAGACAAGCTTGCCAATCCGGATATGAAGTTTCCTTCCTTGTAACCGACTCCATGTAAACCCTAGCCCTCTCCGGTGTCTATATAAACCGGAGAGGTTGGTCCTTAGAAGGACGATCACAATTACAATCATACCATCATAGGCTAGCTCTTAGGGTTTAGCCTCTACGATCGCGTGGTAGATCTACTCTTGTACTACTCATATATTCAATATTAATCAAGCAGGAAGTAGGGTTTTACCTCCATCGAAAGGGCCCGAACCTAGGTAAACATTGTGTCCCTCGCTTCCTGTTACCATCAGCCTAGACGCACAGATCAGGACCCCCTACCCGAGATCCGCCGGTTTTGACGCCGACATTGGTGCTTTCATTGAGAGTTCCTCTATGCCGTCGCTGCAGTGCTTGATGGTGCCTTCAATCGTCAACAACACGGTCCAAGGGGAGACTTTTCTCCCTGGACAGATCTTCGTGTTCGGCGGCTTCGCACTGCGGGCCAATTCGCTTGGCCATCTAGAGCAGATCGATAGCTACGCCTCCGGCCACCAGGTCAGGTTTGGAAGCCTGAACTACACAGCGGATATTCGCGGAGACATGATCTTCAACGGATTTAGGCCTGCGCCAGGAGCACCGAACAGTCACGATGAGCATAGCTTAGACCTACTGTCGGACAAAACTCAGGATATCACCCCCGCAGCAGCCCCGGACCTAAATCCGGAGCAGGCTGCATCGCCTGAGGATGGAGGGATGGGCCCCGCCCCGCAGGCCGGACACTCATCGGCGGTGGAGCCGAGCACAGGAGCCGCCTCTATGGAAACCTGTGATTCTGGACCCCCGGACTCATATCCGGTTGTTGGTTCCGGCCCGCGCACTCTTGAGCCAACCGAGCCAGGTTGGGCTCCAATAATGGAGTTTACTGCTGCAGATATCTTCCAGCACTCGCCCTTTGGCGACATGCTGAACTCGCTAAAAACTCTCTCTTTGACAGAAAATTCCGGGCCGAACTACGACCGGCTCGAGTGGGAAGCAGGACACGAAGAAATTCGTTACCCACCCACCACCCACTTCATAGCCACATTGATGATTTAACCGACGTGCTTGACTTCGACTCCGAAGGCATCGACAGTCTGGACGAAGAGGCAGGAGAAAATTCAGAACCTATTGGGCGCCGGACATCCGCCTCGTCACACGACATATACATGGTGGATACGCCCAAGGAGGACGATGGCGACAATCCGAAAGATAAAACACCCGGGCAAAAGCCAAAACGGCGACACAGACCCCGCTCAAAGTCCAGCAACAGTAAAAATAGCGACAAGAGCGCAAGAAGGATCGACATACCAGTAAACTCCGAAGGCAATAATGACCATGAGGACCCTGCGATAGAGCAGGACGAGCCAGGTCATGCCGAACCAAGTTCAGAGCAGACGCCCGATCACAACGATCCAGAGGGACGAGTTCGTCAAAACTTCCCAGGACAAGAACACAGTCCGGACGATGATGCATTCATCGTTCCGGAAGAACGCGTAGAACGAGATAACCTCCACAGAAAGCTTATGGCCACAGCGAGAAGTCTAAAGAAGTATAAGCAACAGCTTAAAGCCGCACAGGAAACACTCAATCGCAGATGAAATAAAGTGCTAGACACTGAAGAAAGATATGGCGACGATTGCCATACAAAGAGCTATCCAAAACGCAAGCTACTGCCAGAATTCAATGACGAGGCTATTCCACCAATGACTAATACGACCAGGAGGCCCAACGTACCTCTCCACAACCGCAACGGAACGGCCACTGACGCCGCGCACGATCTACGTGAGCATCTGGACAAGCAATCCGGTGCGGCTAGGTCCATCTACGGATCTAAAGGACACACCTCGGCGAGGGACTATGGCCAGCAGAAAGATCATACAAGCCAAATACCAGTTCGGAATAAACACCGGACACAACAACAGCCGACTGCATGCCACAGCACATCCCGATATGGAGAGGCTGCTCACCCCCTGTGCTTCACCGAAGAAGTACTGGACCATAAATTCCCACACGGTTTTAAACCTATGAACATAAAGGCATACGACGGAACGACAGACCCAGGGGTTTGGATCGAGGATTTATCCTACATATTCACATGGCTCGTGGGGATGACCTCCACACCATCAAATACCTTCCCCTAAAGTTGAAGGGACCAGCTCGACACTCGTTGAAGAGCCTCCCCGAAAATTCAATTGGGAGTTGGGAGGAACTCGAGGACGCTTTCAGGGCCAATTTTCAAGGGACTTGCGTCCGGCCTCCAGATGCGGACGACTTAAGCCAGATAATCCAACAGCCCGGAGAGTCCGCTCAAAAGCTTTGGAACAGATTCCTCACTAAGAAGAATCAAATTGTCGATTGTCCGGACGCTGAAGCCTTAGCGGCATTCAAACACAACATCTGCGACAAGTGGCTCGCCAGACACCTCGGCCAAGAAAAGCCAAGGACTATGGCAGCCCTAACAAGCCTTATGACCCGCTTTTGCGTGGGCGAGGATAGCTGGCTAGCCCATAAAGGCACCAGCGACCCAAGCATATCCAAAATAAGGGATGGCAACGGGAAGACACGGCGTAATAAAAACAAACGCCAAAACAAGGAAGAGAGCCCGGATAACACAACGGTTAATGCCGGATTCAGGGGCTCTCAACCTGATCAGCAAAAGAAGCCATTTAAATGCAGTAAAGAGGGACCATCCGGTCTGACTAGAGTCCTAGACAGACTGTGCCAAATTCATGGCACCCCTGACAAACCTGCGAACCACACGCATAAACAGTGCTGGGTCTTCAAGCAGGACGACAAATTAAATGCCGAACACAAGGGAAGGGAAACACCAAGTGAAGATGAGGATGAACCTCACCAGCCAAACACTGGGGGATAGAAAAAATTCCCTCCAGAGGTTAAAATAGTGAACATGATCCACGCGACTCTCACATCCATGAGAAGGCACGAACTCGCGCATAGAGACACGCGCGATACAGAGCACATCGTGCCCACACCTAACTACTTGATATCTTATCTGATCACTTTCGATCACTTGGACGGCCGAACTAGTATTCAGCGGGGAGGATCAAAGGCCTTGGTGCTTGACCCAACAATCAACGAATACCGTCTCACCCGAGTCCTCATGGACGGCGGCAGTAGTCTCAATTTAATATACGAGGACATTGTCCGCAGGATGGGCATAAACCCATCCAGAATTAGCCAAAGCAACACCACCTTTGAAGGGGTGATACCAGGCGTTGAAGCCTACGGCAGGGGCTCTGTCGTACTGGAGGTAACATTCGGCTCCCCAGGCAATTCCAGAAGCGAAGAACTACTCTTCACCATCGCACCCTTCCAAAGCGGCTATCATGCATTGCTTGGAAGAACGGCCTTCGCCCGCTTCAAAGCATTACTGCACTATGGCTACCTCATACTCAAGATGCCCGGTTCACGTGGCGTCATCACCGTTAACGGAATCACAGAGCGCTCTCATGTGACGGCCCTAGCGGCCGGACTATAAGCGGCCTCCAATATCAGAAAACATGACTGGTCATTAAGACCACAAACACGGTTAGACGAGTCCGGTAGCCCGGACAAAATTGAACCAGGGCACCGTATATGTAATCCCAAAGCGGACACCAGGGGCTGTAAATATTTAATACAGCCCCACACTTGGCTCAACCTTATTGGCAGGCCAACATCTTACACTTTTACTATCCACCGCATACTTACGTTGTACTCTCCTACGAGTTTTTCTTTTTTCCATATTCAACGTCCACGCGATACCCTTCCAGGATACGGCACAATGGAGACAAAGGCGTAGACGTGTAGCAGGGCCCTGTTCAACAGGTTTCTTTTTAGATTAAGGCCCTGTGTAAACCTTTTCTATTGCCTCTTGTTGTTTAACCATCCCAGGGGTTTCATACCCACAGAGGATACTGCCGTTATTGACATTTCGCCATGACACATTAAAGAACGTACCTGGAAACACAGGGTTTATAATGAATGGGCATTCTTGAGCCCATCTTTTGTTATAAAGTCCGAATACCTTCGGGAGTGTTCGGCGTCACGAGTTTGGCCTTATATGCATCAGCTCCGAATCATATCTTTGGTTAAATGTTGGTTTTGCCCGGCTCCTGGGTTTGCCGCCTTATGTTTTGTTATTATTGGCTAAGGTGGCCAAAGGAGAACTACTGCGATTGTGCCCTGGTTATTCCGGATGAGGACGTCAGTAGAGAAAGCCGAAAACTGACTGTCATGATACAGCGAGAGACTGTTCAACCACTCAAAGACTCACAAAAATCTTTAGGATTCCTCCACATTAATGAAGGGCTGTTTCCCGGCGATGTACATACGCGCCCGTATTCAGATGCACGCGAAGGTACTAGGGGCTACATAGTAGCCCCACCATTAGACTCCCATGGCTAAGCGAAAGTGTTACAGCTATATAGTCTGGTTGCCTAGTTCGACGTGCGATCACCTCCTTAATGGACCAAGACGTTGGATCAAGTGTGATTACGCATATTTTTCGCGAACACCCCCGCATTGTATGCGTGGGGGATGAAGCCGACGACTGCTAACTTTCGGATTACATATA
>NC_041383.1:443083590-443121757 GCF_002162155.2 Triticum dicoccoides | reverse complement strand
GGCCGCACAAGGGACACAATCATATTTTCAGGCAAACAGTATAAATATAGCCTCATAATCAAAATAAACATTGTTTTTACAATGATTCGATTCATCACCCGAACAAGACATTCTTCGAGCACTATGCCTCTATTAGGCGTGCACCTTCTGTGACCTGCGCCAAGTAGTGCTCGGCCGGATATTGGCCCACCGCCGGATCCTGGTTTGCTATAATGGTGGCCTTCATATCCGTCCAATAGGCTTTAACACGGGCAAGGGCCATTCGCGCACCCTCTATGCACACCGACCTTCTCATGGCATCGATCCGAGGATGGCCCCAAGGAATTGTTGCACCAAACCAAAGTAACTGTCTGGCTTAGGCCCCTTCGGCCAAAGATGGTCTATTACAGACCGCATTGCAAGCCCGGACAGCCTGTGAAGCTCCGCTACAGCAGCCATCTTGTCACTTAACGGCAGCGGGCGAGTGGGAGCATTGAATTGCGACTAGAAAAGCTTCTCCACTTCCTTATCACCCTGATCCTCGAAGAACTTGGCAGCATCAGCTGTACTCTTCGTCAAATCCGCATATGCGTCCGCAGGACTCCAACGTCCATCCAGGGGAGCGAACTTTGGATCGAAAAACTTCGTCCGCAGCAAGTAGGAGCCCCTAGCCGCGATTTTACCAGCCTATTGAAACTCCTCCTGCGCACCCCTGAGCTCGGTCTATATTTCCTTGGTGGCATTAAGTGCCTTGTTCAGGTCGGCCGAACTATCCTTATGCACCTTTTTAAGGAGCTCATACCGGTCAGCGGCATTTTTTAACTCCACAGCCATTTCGGCTATCTTTTCCTTGCTTCGGCGATGAGCAGCCTGTTCGGCTCTCAATTCTTCGACCGCCTTTAGGGCAGCCGCATTGCTAGCCCGAGCTTGTTCCTTGGCCTGAGCAAGTTCCTCCCTCCGGGCTTCCACGGCAGCAGCACCGCTGCAGTCTAAACACATTGCATTAATATTATGCCCCTCTCACACTTTCCTATACAACATAATAAGGGAAGCAGAGCACATACCCTGTGACTCATCCAACCGCTTGTTTACCAGCATGATATCGACATTGATAGATCCGATTTGCCTCCTTAGTTCGGCAACCTCAACAGACTGGTCGGCTGTCGGATCCTTAGACACCTGCGCACATGTACATCGCATCCATTACTATATGATCCCCCGTTTGCCGCCTATGGCGGGCAACCAGAGTATCAGGGGCTACTATCAATATGGAGCACACCTAGCGCGTGCCTTACAGCCAAAAATAGTGCATTTTTTACTACATACCTCAAAGCCTCTGAGCAGGCTCGTAAATGCCTCATTCAAACCACTTGTATTGGAGGAAATCTTCTTAAGCACCGCGCTCATTAATGAGCGGTGCTCCTCCGAGAGCGTAGCTCGCTCCAGTAGGCCTGTCAGTATGTCCGGCCGGACATTGAACTGCGTCGGACCATTCCCATCACCCCTCGTGGGGTCCAAATGCTCCGGGCTCAGGGCGGCTGACGCATTGGCTTCCGGCTTTGGCAGATCCGGACTCCTCCGTGACGACACCTCGGTGTTGCCCGCTTCATGAGTCGGAGAGGTGGGTGGGGTCTCGCTCTCCATCATCTCCGGAGGAAGATCCCCTGAAGACGAACTCTGTTGAGAAGAGCTGCTAGCCGGACTGCAAAAGATGAATCCTGGTTATTGATCTTGGAGAAACACAGTACCTTCAAATTAATGATTGACTTACAGCTCGGTGGAGGGCTGGCCCGTTGGAGGGCACAATGCGGTGAGGGTGCCCGTCGGGGCAGAGCCCCCTGGTGATACCTTTTTCCCTTTCTTGGGCATCTCCGTCTCCAATTCTTCGGAGGCGGCCCTCTTCTTCCTGCACGGGGAGGGGGCTTTAGCCTCCCCTTCCCGACTATCCTCCTTAGGGGAGGTAACAATTCCCCCGGTTCGGATGTGTAGCGTGTGGAGTTCGGTTTCTACATTCTTCCCCTTGTCTTTCCCTGAGGGCATTCTGCTGAGTACCCGATCAAGCATCTTGGCCATGGTGGGACAGGGCGAGCCTTCGGGAAGTGGCATCGGACACCTGATTCTCTCCGCCTTCCTGAGCCATTCCTAGCCAGAGATGATTTTCAGAATAAACAATTATGACAAATACAAAACAAGGTGTGCGGTATCAAGATTACTTACTTGGGTATCTAGGCGATTGCAGCTTAGGCCCGCATCCTCGGTGGTGTCTGGACACTCTACCTTTGGTCCGAAGAATAATTTGCACATCCCTTCGAGCTTCAAGCCTAAGAAGTGCTTGACAGTCCGCGGATCCTCTGGATTGAACTCCCACATCTGGATAGGCCGGTGTAGACATGGCAACATCCATCAGATTAACATCACTTGCATTATGCTGACAAGATTAATGTCCCTCTCAAGAAGCTCTTGAATGCGGCTCTGCTGTACTGGTACATCGCCAGTGGGCCCCCAATTCTGTCCTACGTCGGTCCAAGACGCTAGTTGTGACGGAGGGCCCGAGCGGAACTCGGGGGCGGCCACCCACTTTGTGCCTCGGGGAGCCGTGACATAAAACCACCTCCGTTGCCATACACCGGATACTTCTGGGAAAGAACCTCTGGCCATGGGGCATCGGCGTTCCTGCTTATTACGGCACCTCCGCACTCTGCAGGTCGCCCCTCAATCATCTTCGGCTTCACATTGAAGGTCTTGAGCCATAAGCCGAAGTGTGGGGTGACAAGGAGGAAGGCCTCGCACACTATAATGAACGACGAGATATGGAGGATGGCATCCGGAGCTAGATCATGAAAATCCAACCCATAATAAAAACATGAGCCCCCTCACAAAAGGATCGAGGGTGAGGCCCAAGCCACAGAGGAAGTGAGGAACAAACAGGACGCACTCATTGGGCTCCGGTGTAGGGATGACCTGCCCTGGAGCAGGAAGCCTGTGCTGGATGTCGGCGATCAGATATCCGACCTCCCTAAGCTTCACAATGTCTTCTTTTTGAATCGAGGAGGCCACCCATCGGCCTTGAGGGTCGGATCCAGACATCTTGGAGGATCTAGGGTGTTGGAGCTTAGGCCTCGGGTGTTAGAACTCGAGGTGCGAGAAGGCACGAGGAAGGTGGGAAAGAGGCATAGGCCTCGACCCCTTTATAAAGGGGGTGAATATCAAGAGTCCTCAGCGTGACCGTTTGAGACTTATCCAAAAATACATGGAGTCATACCAACGGTCGTCGTGGGGTTACGCACGCCCATATTGATGGAAAATCCCGTAATAAGGGGAACACAATCTCTGCTTTGGCAGGACGTGCCAATAAAACCGCCTCACAACGCGAGTCGAGGTGGGGTAGGAAATGCTACTTCGTGTTGGACCAGGCCACGATGCAAGGGAACAACATACGAAGATTGCCAGCAGATCAGATTTACGCTATGTTCCCTACAATGGTATGTGAAGATCATCTTGCAGATCCGGACACGGTTTGAGTGTTCGATAACTACTTTGGAGTGTTCGGAGAAGGAACCCGCCTTGCAATGCCAAAGACAAGACCGTGCGCTGGAATCATCATCATTGAAGCCTGGTTCAGGGGCTACTGAGGGAGTCCTGGGGCTATCTGGACAGCCGGACTGTATACATCGTCCGGACTATTGAAGCGTGAAGATACAAGACTCAAGACTTCGGCCCGTGTCCGGATGGGACTCTCCTTGGCGTGGAAGACAAGCTTGGCGATCTGGATATTAAGTTTCCTTCCTTGTAACTGACTCCATGTAAACCCTAGCCCTCTCCGGTGTCTATATAAACCGGAGAGGTTGGTCCTTAGAAGGCTGATCACAATTACAATCATACCATCATAGGCTAGCTCTTAGGGTTTAGCCTCTACGATCTCGTGGTAGATCTACTCTTGTACTACTCATATCTTCAATATTAATCAAGCAGGAAGTAGGGTTTTACCTCCACCGAGAGGGCCCGAACCTGGGTTAACATTGTGTCCCTCGCTTCCTGTTACCATTAGCCTAGACACACAGATCAGGACCCCCTACCCGAGATCCTCCGGTGTTAACACCGACAAGGGCCGCCATGGACTTTGGTTTTTCCTGGCTGAGGTGTCGGGCGAGCCACTCGTCACGGATATTATGCTTAAAGGCTGCCAGAGCTTCGGCATCCGGACAGTCAACAATTTGGTTTTTTTTGGTTAGGAACCGAGTCCAGAATTTCCTGGCTGACTCTCCGAGCTGTTGGGTAATGTGAATCAAGTCATCAACGTCCGATGGTCGTACGTACGTGCCCTGGAAGTTGTCGAGGAACGTGTTCTCCAGGGTTTCCCAACTGCCGATGGAGTTTGCCGGTAGGCTATTTAGCCAGTGTCGGGCCGGTCCTTCGAGCTTAAGGGGAAGATACTTGATGCCGTGTAGATCGTCACCGCGGGCCATGTGAATGTGGAGAAGGAAATCTTCGATCCATACTGCAGGGTCTGTTGTGCCATTGTATGATTCAATGTTTATGGGTTTAAACCCTTGTGGGAATTCATGATCCATCACTTCATCAGTGAAGAGGGGGTGTGCGGCGCCTCTATGCCGGGCTATGTAGTTACGCAGTTCGAATGAGTCTGGTTGGCTGTGTTCGGCCTGGCCGGACTTATTGATAGGGTATCCGGCATGACGATCATCGTCACGTGTTGGGGCGCGCCCCTTGATCTGTAGATCGATCTTGGCTGTCCTGCCTTGTTTTCCAGTATATCTTGCAGGTCCTGCCTATTACCCCGGGCTCTAGTGTATTGGCGTAGGGGTGCGGGCTAGTATTCGGGCTGATACGTCGTTTTATCCCGGCCACAAGGTGGCCGGTCAACCGTGTGGCACTCGAGTCCATATTCCTCGGCTGCCAGGACTTCAGTCCATCTGTCTGTGAGCAGGTCCTGATCAGCTTGGAGCTAGTGCTGCTTCTTTTTCAGGCTCCTCGCAGTGGCCATAAGCCGGCGCTTGAAGCGCTCCTACTCTACGGGGTCCTCAGGCACGCCGAACTCATTGTCGCCGAGGCTAATCTTGTCTTCGGAGGGGGCATGTAGTTTTCCTCCTCCGGGTATCCGTCCGTCGCCTATTCGTATGGGCTGACCTGCCTGTCGTCCTGTTCGGCCTGCTCGAAGGTAGGCTGATCGGGGTTGTATTCGTCTTCGGCACCATCCGGATTGTTTTCGTCTCCTGTGCCAGTATTGCTGTGGCGGGGCTTGGAGCGGCGCCGATGACGCCCATGCTTTGCTTTCTTCCTTGAGGGGTTATCCTCCATTGCCTCATCATTGGTTTCTTTCGGAGTGTCCACCATATATATCATATGAGGAGGTGGCTGTCCAGCGCCCCGTGGGCGGTGGTTCCTGATCTTCTCCTACATCGTTGTCCACACCATCGATGTCTTCGGAGTCGAAATCAAGCACATTGGTCAAATCATCGACTTTGGCTATGAAGTGGGTGGTGGGTGGGCAACGAATTCCCTCGTCGCCTATTTCCCACTCGAGCCAGACATAGTTCGTCCAAGAGTCTCCTGACAAAGAGAGAGACTTTAACGAGTTTAGCATGTCACCAAAGGGCGAGTGCTGGAAGATATCCGCAACGGTGAACTCCATTACCGGAGCCCAACCAGATTCGGTGGGCTCGGGGGTGCGTGGACTAGAACCTACAGCCAGACACGAGTCCGGGGGTCCAGTGTCACAGGCTTTCTTGGGGGTGAAGTCTGTGTTTGGCTCCACCGCCGATGAGTGTGCAGCCTCCGGGGCGGGGTCCATCCACCTGTCCTCGGACGACACAATTTGCCCTGGATTTAGGTCCGGGGCTGCTGCAGGTGTGATATCACGAGTGTTGTCCGACAGCAGGTCTAAGCCATGCTCGTCGTGACTGTTCGGCACTCCTGGCGCTGGCCCGAATCTGTTGAAGATCAAGTCCCCGCGGACATCGGCCGTGTAGTTCAAGTTCCCGAACCTAACCTAATGGCCAGGGGCGTAGTTGTCGATCTGCTCCAGATGGCTGAGCAAATTGGCCCGCATTGCGAAGCCACCGAACACGAAGATCTGTTCGGGGAGAAAGATCTCACCCTGGACCGCGTTGTTGATGATTGAAGGAGCCATCGAGCCTTGCAGCGATGACACAGAGGAACTCTCAATGAAAGCACCAATGTCGGTGTCAAAACACGGGGATCTCGGGTAGGGAGTCCCGATCTGTGCGTCTAAGGCTAATGGTAACAGGAGGCATGGGACACAATGTTTTACCCAGGTTCGGGCCCTCTCGGTGGAGGTAAAACCCTACTTCCTTCTTGATTGATCTTGATGATATGAGTATTACAAGAGTTGATCTACCATAGGATCATAGAGGCTAAATCCTAGGAGCTAGCCTATGATGATTATGATTGTCTTGATCGTCCCTATACGGACAAAACCCTCCGGTTTATATAGACACCGGAGGGGGCTAGGGTTTACACAGAGTCGGTTACAAAGAAGGAAATCTACTATCCGGATCGCCAAGCTTGTCTTCCACGCAAAGGAGAGTCCCATCCGGACACGGGACGAAGTCTTGAGTCTTGTAACTTCGTGGTCCAATAGTCCAGCCAAATTATACAGTCCGGCTGTCCGGATACTCCCTAATCCAGGACTCCCTCAGTCGCTTGGGCCAGTGACGGTGCGGAGGCTTGAGGACCCTGTGGAGGTGGTACGTCACGGTGTCAGCGAGGAGGACGAGCACGTCCGTCCCTACATGGTTGCGTCGGAGGGCAGGTTCTTCAGGCATCTCACTGGAGTTATGATCCTATGATGGTTCCTTCTCTTTGGATGTCCATCGCCGAGCCGATACCCGTCATTCGCTAGGGTTTTAGATTTATTAGTGAGGTTATATGTATGATACTATTCGAGATGTATTAGTGATAATATTCGACGATGTACGGACGCAAAAGATGATTTAGTTTTGCTTATTAAATGCATGCTAATTTGAATACTAATTTATTTTATGATCTAGTTTTTCTTATTGAATGCTCAAATTGGAGAACTACTCCTATTTTGAATGCTCAAATTGGAGAGCACTATGCAAAGGCGTATGCATTTGATTGGTTTGATACCTTATAGGGTTTCACTAAGTCGTAAGATGAGGATAATAATGTTTTTATTTATATTTTGTTTTTGCAGCCAAATCTCCATGTCGTCGCCGTCGTCGTCCCCGTCACGGACCCCCTCCGACCTCGAGGTGAGACCAGCCAAATCTCCGTGTCAATATGAGTCCTATAAGATATTTTGGAATGTTTTTGTTCATATTTTCAACCATTGAAATGCAATGACCATCAAGGTTGAATGCAATGACCATCAAGTTTGAATGCAAATAGGATGTGTGCTTGCCCAAGTGGCCATGTTTGCAGGTAACACCTTCGAGTGGCCTATGTTTTGCCGGAATGTTGATTAATTTCCGTTCCAGCAAATTTCAGGCGCTCGATATGTCCTTTTTTAGCAAAGGTCATGCCGGATTTTTCCATGAATTTTGGCATGACTTGTGCTAGAATATTTAGGAAATATCGAGTGGCCTGGATTTTCTAGAAAGATAATTAAACGAGATTTTGGGTTGACTTTAAGTCTGTCGAGGATCCATACATGATAACCAAAAAATGAGCGAGGGAGAAAGTCTGCACCATATATGAGAGAGGAAGAATCATGATTGTTGTCGCAGGGGTAGTTTCTCCTACTTCTCCTTGTGCTAGACCTTTGTTATGCACTAGGGGAAGGAGGAGTAACGTCCATCACCGACGGTCGAAAAATCATTAAGGGAGTGTGTCCACCATATATGAGAGAAGAAGAATGCCGACTGTTGTCATTGGGGTCGCTTCTCCTTCGTTCCCGTGTGCTAGACATTTTGGTTTAATGCACTCGGGGACGAAGGGAGGACTGACCATCACCAACGGTCGAATATATACACCACGTGAGTTGAGAGTTTTCAAAAAATGACTCGACGGACCGATAGTCAACCCGTGCTGAATAATAATGATCTACTTTAGTTTTTGTAGTACATATATTGAATTTTAGAAGTTTAATCTTTAAATTATGAACATAGGAAATGTCGTTGGACGAAAGTCTCGTAGAGTGCTCCTGGTGCGGCGACAACCGGGGTTTCTGCGACATGCCTCACTTGGTAGAAGGTCGGCGCTTCAGCATTAAGCTCTAGGAGACCTTCGATGTTGAAACGATACGCTACGGCGCTAAGTGTTTTCTTTGTAATTAAGCTCTACTTCTACTACTTCAATGTGTAATTTTCGTCTTTTACAATTCGACTAGCTTATCCCATGCCATGCAAGATGCTATGTCTTGGAGAGGATGGATTTTGAAGTTCATGAAATTATGGAAACAAAGAAAATTCACCTAAGGACCCATCATGGTATGGATTTTGATGTAAATTTATACAATTCTGAGAGCGTAACCCATTTTGGTTGCCCAAATTGGAAGCACTTTGCAAGATGTATGATTTTCATGAGGGTATGCTTGTCACCATGGATCTTGGTGATCCTGACATCGCCCTAGACAATATGGACATTTTGGTCCTTGTTGATACGCTTCCAATTCTACCGCTATGTGAGTTTCTCAAACATAGTTACTAACTAATTTATATTGTTTCTTTCAAAATAGTTGACAGCTTATCTCCATTGATAGCTTATTTACATTCTATAAAGAATGTGCGGAAGATGGTAGACAGAACCTACTGCACCGATGGCTCAGAATTAACTTATCAGGAGAAAAATCATCTGATCGCATTTACTACTGATCTTGAGAATTACAATATGTATTATCAAACTCCTACTGCACCATTAGTGCACGTGTTGAACTATGGTAACATCCATGGAGATGTCATGGTAAGATTTTTTTACAATTACGACATCTATGCATATTTTGCATAAATTCTTCTAAAACCGAACTACATTGCTAACTACGAAGTTATTACTATGTTTTTCAATAGAAAATCCCGCAGGATTGTGTGCTTCATCTGATGTTTCAGAAAGGTCGCCTTGACATTTTGAACATACGGCCAGGTCATCCTACGAATCACTCCTATTCATATCGGATTTCTAAAACCAATTAAGACATGAAATCAAAGATTGGAAAAAATGTATGGTCGATCGTAGGGAGCTACTTGGAAGCAACATTGTGCAAAGGGCAAGAATTGGAGACAGGATAATCTCCATTCTCCATAATGGAGAGTCAGGGCCTATCTTGTTTTATGCGATTTTACCTAAAACAAAGGTAGTAGGTCCTATGAGAGAGAAGTAGGTCCTAGGTACAATGTTTTATTATGTGGTAAAATGTGTTAGAGTTGACGATGAGGAGGAGGAGTTGTGATTATGACTAGTGACCAACTTGCTATATGATGTCTCATTGATGAAAATGAGGATCATGAGGAGGTGTTATATGACAATGATGTATTATGATGATAAGTTGTTAATGATATGATGATGATGATGATGATGATGATGATGATGATGATGATATTTATTATATCATTTGGTGAAAGAACCGCAGATTAGTTTCATGTGGATGTCCATCCACTTGAAACTAGTCCACGTTCTTTCACATAGTGATGTAATAACTCATTATGATGTAAAAACAATCTCTAAACTGCTACTGTATGAAAACTTGTATAAAGGTGTATGAATACAACATGAAATAAAAAAGAAATAGCATACGGAATAATAGTAGTAGCGCGGGCTGCCAGAAGCGCTACTAGTAATTACCAGTAGCGCCCTTCCTAGGAAGCGCTACTACTAAGTGGATATAGTAGTAGCACGGGTGGACACACGCTACTGATAATCTTTAGCTGTAGCGTCGTATCAGTTGCGCGGTTACCCACGCCACTGATAGGCCAAAAACTTGCGCTACTGCTAGGCTTTTCCCTAGTAGTGTAAGCAATGCAAGACAATGTATGCATGATATGAGTAATGTAACCCTGCCAAGTTTGAGCATAGACCTCAAGGGGGGAAATAGGACTGGTCATCTATCTTTGAATCCTCCTCTGAGGAGCTATCTGTAACCAGCAAGATGTCTACTTTACCAGGTAGCATTGTCTAATCTGAAGACCTTGTTTTCACTCCAGATACTTACATCACAGCTTCAAATGGCTGATGCACAGGAAGAGTAGTTCAATATAAAAACATTGTCAAAAAATGGAATACGTAATACAAAAAAAGGATAGCATGATATAATTTACATATATGATGATTGGCTAAACAACATGGCATAACATAATTCACATATAGTATAATGCATTGCAACAAGATAACATTGCATAATTCACATATATAATATCTTGCAACAAGAAGGCATTGCATAATTCACATATATGGTAATTAGACACTAAACAGGTGCCATTCACACAAAGCATGTCTAAACTAAGCAAATGACATAGCAATGCAAGACACCATACGCACAATATGAGCAACATAACCCTGCCAAGTTATAGCATACAACTCGGGGGGGGGGGATAGGACTGGTCATCTGTCTCTGAATCCTCCTGCGAGGAGCTATCCGTAACCAGTGAGATATGCACTTCATCAGATAGCATTGTCTGTTCTGAAGACTGATACGTCTCCAACGTATCTATAATTTTTGATTGTTCTGTGCTATTATATTATCTGTTTTGGATGTTTTATATGCATTAATATGCTATTTTATATTATTTTTGGGACTAACTTATTAACCTAGAGCCCAGTGCCAGTTTCTGTTTTTCCCTTGTTTTTGAGTTTCGTAGAAAAGGAATACCAAAGGGAGTCCAAACGGAATGAAACTTCACGGTGATTTTTCTTGGACCAGAAGACACCCAGGGGACTTGGACTCCAAGCCAGAAGAGCCACAAGGCGGCAGCAAGGGTGGAGGGCATGCTCCCCAACCTTGTGGGCCCCTCGTGACCTTCCTGACCTAGCTCTTCATCCTATATATTCACATATGTTCCAAAACCCTTAGTGGAGTCCACGAAAATATTTTTCCATCGTCGGAACCTTCTGTTCCCATGAGATCCCATCTTGGGGCCTTTTCTGGCATCTTGTCGGAGGGGGATTCGATTATGGAGGGCATCTACATCAACTCTATTGCCCTTCTGATGAAGCGTGAGTAGTTTACCTCAGACCTATGGGTCATAGCTAGTAGCTAGATGACTTATTTTCTCTCTTTGATTCTCAATACCATGTTCTCCTCGATGTTCTTGGAGATCTATCCGATGTAATCTTCTTTTGCGGTGTGGTTGTCGAGATCCGATGAATTGTGGATTTATGATTAGCTTATCTATGAATATTATTTGAATCTTCTCTGAATTCTTATATGCATGATTTGATATACTTCGAACTATCGATTTGGTTTGGCCAACTAGATTGGTTTTTCTTGCAATGGGAGAGGTGCTTAGCTTTGGGTTCAATCTTGCTTAATTTCACCTAGTGACAAAGTAGGGGTAGCGAGACACGTATTGAATTGTTGCCATCGAGGATAAAAAGATGGGGTTTTCATCATATTGCTTGAGTTTATTCCTCTACATCAAGTCATCTTACTTAAGGCGTTACTCCATTATTTATGAACTTAATACTCTAGATGCCTGCTGGATAGCGGTCAATGTGTGGAGTAATAGTAGTAGATGCAGGCAGGAGTCGGTCTACTTGACACAAACGTGATGCCTATATGCATAATCATTGCCTTGGATATCATCATAACTTTGCGCTTTTCTATCAATTGCTCGACAGTAATCTAGTCACCCACTGTATTATTTGCCTTCGGGTCTATTTTCCATCATATTAGTTTCCGATCTACTATTTGCAATCTTTATTTTTAGATGTACGAACCCAAAAACCCAAAAATATTTAGTTATCTTTTTGTTTAGTTTTATCTATCTCTATCAGATGTCACGTTTGCAAGTGACCGTGAAGGGATTGACAACCCCTTTATCGCGTTGGGTGCAAGTGTTTGATTGTTTGTGTAGGTGCATCTATTGGGGACTTGCGCGTTTCTCCTATTGGATTGATACCTTGGTTCTTAACTGAGGGAAGTACTCATCTCTACTGTGTTGCATCATCCTTTTCTCTTCAGGGGAAAAACGAATGCAAGCTCAAGAAGTAGCAAAGACCATGTTTTCACCCCAGATTTTTCCATCACCGTGTCAAATGGCTAATGCACACGAAGAGTAGTTGAATTTACTAACATTGTTGACAAAGGTAATACGTAATGAAAAAAAGGATGGCGTGATATAATTCACATATAAGATGACCGTCTAAGCAGGGTGGCATTTGAAAATTCACATATATGATGACTAGTAAACAAGATGGTGTTGCATAATTCACATATACAATATAGAAACTAGACAGAAGGCATTCACATAAAGCATGTCTAAACTAAGCAGATGACATATTTGATGTATAAAGTAAGCAATGCAAAGCACCATATGCATGATACGACCAACATCAGCAGGCCAACCTAGAGCGAAGACCTCAGGGGGTAAATAGGAGTGTTTCGTTCCTTCTGAATCCCCCTCAGGACAGTTATATTCCTCTTGATTACAATCTAAAATGGGTGGAGGGGGGCTGCCTTTGCACCCACCATGGAGCGACGTCTGCATGAAATTTTATTGCCACACAAGGCTCACCTCTTTTGATCTACATGTTCAGTTCCATTGTGCATAATAACTGACATGCATGGGAATAAAACATAGTGAGATTATGTAAGGAGTGCATGCAGAAATCCAGAGTGATGGTAGCAACCTATGGATAGGCCCAAAACCAATGATAGCAGCAAGATAATGGCTTCAGTTAAAAAATAGATAACGGCTTCTTTACTGTTTGTTTCCCACCCAACATGAAATTCATAGTAGACACCAGAGATTAACCAGATAGTAGAGAGATGCTATTGATCGCAGCCCCGATATGTACCCCACAACCAGTTAAAAACTCAAGTTTGAGCATTAGTTTGGAGCTCACTCAGAGTCTAATCGCTGAACATGATGATAATGTAGCATGTAATATTAAGCGATGCATAATGTAAGCAGGCACGAAAGAGTGCGACCTCTCTTGCGGACCCGTGTAGTCCTTAAGGTCATCTGCTCAGTTGATGATGGTAATGCAGTTGTCATGGCTGCCAGCGGTGGGGAAGGAGATCTAAGGCGATGAAAGTCAGTCTGGAGGGCGGATTCCTGCTGTGGTGGACACTTCTGTCACTGGAGCAGCTGAGCTGGGGTAGACGACGGCAGAGCCGGAGCGGGACAAACCACATAAGGTTTTTTTGACAACTATCTGAACTAATTCTGTAAGGGCTCATTTGAATTGGAGGATTCTAACAACACAGGTATAGGAAATACACAGTAATAGGATAGGAATGCATGTGCAAAACAGAGAAATTAAAATCACAGGATTTCTGTCAATCTGGGTGTTTGGTTCACATGAATTGTAAGGTCACAGGAATGCAAAGAAGCATGGTCATATTAAGTCAAACCACAAGAAAATGTACAGTTATAATGCTATTATGCTACTATCACTTTGTCTTGTTCTTCATGAATAGGAATTTTAAAAGGAGGGCCAAGTGGATATTAAAATTCCTACGGTTTTTATTTGAAAGAGACACTAAAGGAATAAATCCTACAACTTTCCTTTGCTCCATTCCTTTGAACCAAATGCATGAATAGTAGAACCATAGGAAACTTTCCAATTCCTATGTTTTTCCTTCACTTTTCCTTTCAACCATTGGGAATTCTAGTAGGCAGGCTTGAACAGGCAAAAGCCTACACTCCAAAAATATTTTTGTGCTACTTGTAATACTTTGGACCCAGGCCACTGCCCTACTAACTCAACTCACAGGCCCATCTACACATTTACGTTTGCTACCCAAACTCATGCACAGGTGTACTGGCGATCATACACCCCATGCCAATGCATGACACGAAGATAAGCCAGAGAAACTGCTCTTCATGAGATCAAGGAGAGCATTGAAAAGACCAAGTCAGCAAGAGATCACCTTAGGGAAGCCTCTCTTGTCGGGCAGGAGATGCTGGCCGGGTCGAGGCAGCGCCTGAGGAACGCGACCGCTTCGCCCCAGCAAGGTCTCCATGGCCGCCAAGTCCAGAACCCGCCAGGCTCCTTGCCGGTAGGCTTTCACCAAGATACCACCGCTCCACCTCACTGCACCAAAGTCATTAGTCAGTGCGGTGCTGAGCTATCAAGCAACCAGGTGGATCCAATCTAGCAACCAGGTGGATCCTATCTAGCACGGATAGCTAAGTTTACTGGTACCTCACTACTTGTTATATAGGAGAAACTAATTGCATTTCACGTTACTACGTATGCTCAGTGGACAATATATATAATATATAGAGTAAAAAAGCGATACAACAAGTGTATAACCGCTTTTGCGAAGCCATGTTGATCTCAGCATCATTGGGTTGGTCGCTGAGGATGATGTGGCTGATGTGGCAGTCGGAGGAGGGGAAGAAGATCTTAGGTGCCTGGAGATGGAGCCAAGGGTACTTCTCCGCTGTGATGGAGGGGTTTGTTCGTTGGAGCAGCTCCAGTGAGGTGTACGATGGCGAGGCTGAAGCAGGACAAGAGAGACAATGTTAACCTAAAGTGGTATTCTAATAGCATCTCCAATAGATGATGTAAAATACATAACCAAAAAGTGCTAGATGTAAAATACATCAGCCTCTCATCTATGAGCTTAGCTGTATAAACTGGATTTAACTGTCGAAATAGAATTTTACTGTCGAAACGGAATTTTACTGTCGAAACAGAATTTTCCTGTCGAAACTGAATTTTACTATCGAAACTGAATGCACTAGTAGCAGAAAAGCAGTCCACTAATAGTTTTGGCTGCTCGTGTAGGGGAACATAGCATGGAATTTAAAAAAAATTCCTACGCTAATGCAAGATTTATCTAGGAGATGCATAGCAACGAGAGAGGGAGCGTGTGTCTACATACCCTCGTAGACCGAAAGCGGAAGTGTTTGACAACGCAGTTGATGTAGTCGAACTTCTTCTTGTTCCGATCGATCAAGTACCGGACGTATGGCACCTCCAAGTTCTACACACGTTCAGCACGGTGACGTCCCTCGAACTCTTGATCCAGCAGAGTGTTGAGGAAGTAGATGAGTTCCGTCAGCACGACGGCATGGTGACGGTGAGGTGAAGTTATTCGTGCAAGGCTTCGCCTAAGCACTTCGTGAATATGACCGGATGCATAAACTGTGGAGGGGGGTGTCGGCGTCAAAACCGGCAGATCTCGGGTAAGGGGTCCCGAGATGTGCGTCTAAGTCTAATGGTAACAGGAGGCGGGGGACACAATGTTTACCCAGGTTCGGGCCCTCTCTATGAAGGTAATACCCTACTTCCTGCTTGATTGATCTTGGCGAATATGAGTATTACAAGAGTTGATCTACCACGAGATCGTAATGGCTAAACCCTAGAAGTCTGGCCTATGATTATGATTATTGTCTCAACGGACTAAACCCTCCGGTTTATATAGACACGCTAGGGTTACACAAAGTCGGTTACAGAGAAAAGGAATCTACATGTCTGAATCACCAAGCTTGCCATCCATGCAAAGGGGAGTCCCATCCGGACACGGGAAGAAGTCTTCTATCTTGTATCTTCATAGCCCAACAGTCCGACCCACGTATATAGTCCGGCTATCCGAGGACCCCTTAATCCAGGACTCCCTCAGTAGCCCCTGAACCAGGCTTCAATGACGATGAGTCCGGCATGCAGATTGTCTTCGGCATTGCAAGGCGGTTTCCTTCTCCGAATACTTCAAAGTAGATTTCGAACACAAGAATCGTTTGCGGCTCTGCAAAACAATTTCCATACACAACCGTAGAGAGTATAATATTTCAGGAGTCCAATCCGCTGACAACTTTTTGTAGCATGACATCATGCCACTGCCCGATCATTATTCGAACCATTCTTTAGCCCGCCACTCCGTATTTCGAGGTGCGGTTTTATTGGCATGCCTTGTCAAAGCAGAGATCGTGTCCCCTTATCACGGGATTCTCATCAATACGGGCATGGGTAACCCAACCGGGCCATCTGCATAGCCCTTGGGGAATAGGCGAGCTTTAAGGCGAGTTGGGAGGCGCATAATATTCACTGCCTTTATAAAGGGATAAGGATTCACCACTTTTTCGCCCATGCCTTCTCCTTCCTCTGCTCATCCATTCTCAAGCTCCAGCGCCCAAGCTCTGACCTTCTCCGCCCAAAAAAGCACTCCAATCATGTCTGGATCCGGAGCAGGAGGCAAGTGGATGGCCTCCTCCGTCAAGGAGAAGGACATCACGAAGCTCCGGGAGGCCGGGTACTTGGCCACGGAAATCGCTCACCGACTTTTGGCCAAGGGACAGATCATCCCCACCACGGAGCCCCAGGAGAGGGTGGTGTTCCTCTCACACTTCGTCCACGGGCTGGGATTCCCTCTCCACCCATTCATCCGCGGACTAATGTTGTACTACAGGTTAGACTTCCACGATCTGGCCCCCAACTCTATCCTCAACATCTCGGCATTTATTGTCATGTGTGAGGCCTTCCTCCGCATCCCACCTCACTTCGGGCTATGGATGAAGACCTTCAATGTGAAGCCGAAGGTGGTGAGTGGTCAACAAGCAGAGTGCAGAGGCGCC
This sequence comes from Triticum dicoccoides, assembly GCF_002162155.2. Classification (NCBI taxonomy): domain Eukaryota; kingdom Viridiplantae; phylum Streptophyta; class Magnoliopsida; order Poales; family Poaceae; genus Triticum; species Triticum dicoccoides. The sequence goes on along the minus strand of NC_041383.1, from coordinate 443,105,102 downwards.
ATGGTGGGCAAGATGCCCAATGTCACCTGGCCCGAAGGATCCTTCATGGAGACTGTCAAAGGGTGGCAGTCAGGGTGGTTCTACATCACAAAGCCGTGCGGCACCAACTGGGCGGTGGCTCCCGCATTCCGGTCAGGAGTCCCGATGCGGCTCACCTCCTAGCAAGAGAAAGGCCTAACCTGGTCTTCCTCGGACGAGCTGACGGTGCTCCAGGTGCACGTCCAGAACATGATAAACAAGAGAATCAAGCTCGTCAATGTGATCCAGGTGATGCTTATTCGGCGGATCCTTCCGTGCCAACGCCGGACTTGCCATCTATGGGAGTTCGATCCAGCTAAGCACCAGACCCTACTTTAGCTCTTCGGCACGATGCACGAAGACATCTAGAAGGTGCCCTTCAAGGACAACGAGGTGCCGCCACCCACGATCGAGGATCGTGGGCATAGCTTAACTCACACTGCTAATCTGATAAGTTCTTTCATGTTTTCAAGGTATACCCTTTACTTGCATACTCGAGGAAGGCATCTAAACCTCCCTATTGATTCTTTCAGACCTGGACAAAGATGGCGGAGCAGATTAACTATCCGGCTCCGCTGCCCGAAGGCCCAGAAATCCCGCTTCTGACGAAGATGCTGGTTCCGGCGCCTTATCAGATTCCAGAGAAGAAGGCCAAAAAGAAGGCCAAGGGGACCCGAGGTGGTCTCCGTTGCAAGGGCAATTTAGACGTGACGTCCGAAGACACCGAGGCTCAATCCTCCGCCGCCAAAGATGACGAGGAAGCGGAGGAAGAAGGAGAAGAAATCCATTCCCCCCTGCAGAGGGGAGAAAGAAGAGGACGACCTCCATGCATCTGGAGGCCGAGGCGTCCAAGAAGGGGAAAGCTTCCCTTCTGGATAGCTCCACAGTGGCCACCGACAGCAGCTGGGTGTGGGAGCCCATGGAGAAGCCCCTGGCCAAATCGTAAGTGTCTGAACACGTTTATGTATCCGACTTCTTTACTTCATTGTTTTAATATGCTAAATTTTGCATTTGCAGTCCGGCTTGGTCCAACCTCGAGCGGTCCTTATCTTCAGAGGATTCGCTGGACCCGACGGTGATGGACAACGGGACCCTTCCATTGACCACCTCTCCCCGGGACCTGGACAGCACCGAGGCGTCCTCCCGATGGATCCCTGGCCTGGGAGAGAATCCGGAGGCCGCCAGGGAGGCGCCAGAGGGTGAAGCCTCGGCCGCCGGACACATGGGGGAGCAAACCCCCATGGATACTGATGATGGGGGCCATATCCAACTCGGCCCCAACCGAATATAATTCCGGAGACCCATATGGCTCCGGAATCAGGCAAGCACTCCTTTTCGAAGGAAGGGGGAATGCCTATTCCGCCGGTGACCTCTGTCCATCCACAGGCGACGGACACTTTGCTGGAAGCGCTGCGAGGCGCTTCCATTGTCGAGGAACACCGTACCCTTAAGGCTACGGTGATTGAGAGGGTCCAGTCCACAAAAATCGGACTGGCTGAAGCCTGCACTAGCCTTCTAACAAGCTCTGAGGTAAGTAATGTAACTGTATAAAAATAATGTCACAATATAGACAGTAGCCCCTGATACTCTGTTCGGTGTTCGGAAAGAAAAGCCGAATAGAGGATCAAATAATTTTCGCAGGAGTCTAATCTAAAAATGTCTATGTGAATAAGCAGGCGTCGCTGCTGGCTATGACATCTCATACTGCGGAAGTCTCTAGACTGAAGCAGAATCTGGAGTGGGCCGAGGAAGAGCTCGGCCGCGTGAAGAAGCAGTTGGAGGATAGTCAAGGTATGCAATAAACTTGTATATATTTAGGAAGGGTGAATGATTCGTGCTGACTAAAGTGCCATGATTTTTATTAGGGGCAATGGCCGAAATAGAGGCTCTCAAGAAGGCGCTAGCCGATGCCGAGGACAGAGCGGCCAAGGGATGAGCCGCACGCGAAAAGCATGAGGACCGGGTCAGTGAGGTCCAGCAAGAGCTCCAGGACGCCGTCAAGAAGTTCGAGTCCTTGGAGTGCAACTTTAAGGAGCAAGAGTCCGAACTTGCCAAGGCACGCCAGGGCACAAAAGATGCTCGAGCCGAAGCCAAGTGCGCCCTCCAGGAAATCCAGTCGGCCAAGAAGATCGCAACGGGTAAGGCTTTTATCATGCAGAGCAGATATGTAAAGGAAAGATCCTTTTACTTATCCGGATTTGGTGTTCTCCAGGGGCGTTTGCGGATCTGCCGCGTAGTGTGTTAGATGCTGCAGAATTCTACCGAGCCGAAGAGGGGAGCTCTACGGAGAAGCTGTTCTAGTCCCAGTACCTTACGCCAGAACATCCAATGCCCTTTAGCAATCAACTGAAACAGCTGGTCGAGTTGCATAGGGCGGCCGAGCTAGCCATGAAGGATTTAATTATCCGGCTATGGCCTGCCGAAGCCATTCCCAGCAGCTACTTCGGACTCGTGAAGCGTCTTGTAAGTGCCTGCCCTCGGCTTGATGCCATCAAGCGGTCGGTCTGTATTGAAGGCGTGCGAATGGCCTTTGCCCGTGCCAAGATGCACTCGGCGAAGATGGACGCCATGAAGCTGATGACCGAGGGGCCGCCCGCGAGCAAGGAGCACCGCACACCCCAACTGTATTTTGACAGTGTCCTGGAGGGATCCTGCATTGTGGTGGAGAAATGTGCTAAGGATATCATATTCCCATGAATACACTCATGTTATCCTGTCTTGTACTATGAAAACAGATCCGTTATGTAATATAATGTCTGTTATTTAAAAAAATTCCTCCTGTGCAGCCATTTTGTGAAATATGAGAGTTGGCCAGTCGTTGGCTTCTGCCCCCACGTAGGTAGTACGGGGGTGTTCAGGATAAATCTAAAGACCCTTTTTCCAAGTTTTTGGTCCTTTAAGGAGGTGTTTAGTGCAACAAACCAGACAATGGGACTATGCGGCTTTATTACTCTCACTTAGCCATAGGAGTTTGACAAGAAAAATTTAGGCGCAGCCCCTGGTATTCGGAAGTCCGAACTTGGAGCACTATACACGCTTGATCAGATAAAGACCGATTCATCGCATAATGCAAAAAAAATCGCTAAAGATTTGCAACCTCTCGAACAGTTGACCGGCTCTCACCGCATTATGACAGTCAGTTTTTGGCTTTCTCTACTGAGGTGCTCATCTGGAAGAACCGGGACACAATCGCAGTAGTTCTCCCTTTACTACCCTAGGTGATATAGCGGAACTTAAGGTAGTCAGCACAGGAGCCGAGCAACCCAACTATTGACCAAAGACATGATTCAGAGCCGATGCATATAATGCTATAAGTTCGGGGTGCCGAACTGTACTGTAAAAGTGTTCAGACTTTATTGTCATATTGTGGGGTATGATGAAGCCCCTGGCGAATTAAGGCGTACCAGAGTGTACGGGCGCAATTGATAAGAATATAAAGAAAAGGAAAAAAATCAAGTAATAAGCTGACGCCGCAAATGTTGAGCCGAAAATTATTTTTCAATGTAATATGACTAATACGTCAAGGCATATTTGTACAAGTAATGTGATAAGCAAATAGGGCTATTTGACATGCCACGACCAAGGGTGAGATGCGTGCGGGTTTTTAAAACAGGTATAACGATCGTTAGCAGAGCCACCTAGGGGTTCCCTTGTACGTCAAAGCTTCTTGCCTTCTTGGTGTATCCATCCCTTGATAGGTCCAATGATCAGGTTATTAGAAAAAGGCTTGGGAAGAGAAAAACCTGAAAGAAAAGGAAAAAGTGAAGGTATGCGGGTCCCGGAGTGGTTGAGCCGCATTACGGACCACGGTCTAGCTGTGCCTCCGGCCATGCCCATGGTATTTTAAGTGCGTAGTTATGGACGCGCGGCACAAGTGTTGCTGCTTGATTGGGACTGGGACGGAGGCCGAATTGCTAGTCAAGCTCGACGAGCTGGACTGTCCTGCTGCAGAGTAGTTCGGACTCGCTTGACGGTGTCCGGGAGCTTTACTGCCGAATTGAGGTTCTGCCTAAAAAGGCTGCTCTGTACTTCTGCTGCAAGGGCAGCGGTGTGCTCCTCAGTACAGAGGGATCGTTCCATGTTTCCGTTGACTATTATGACACCGCGTGGTCCGGGCATCTTGGTCTTGAGGTAGGCATAGTGCGGCACCGCATTGAATCGAGCGAATGCGGTTTGTTAGAGCAGTGCATGATAGCCACAACGGAAGGGGACGATATCGAAGATCAACTCTTTGCTTTGGAAATTATCTGGGGATCCAAAGACCACTTCCAGTGTGATTGAGCCTGTACAGCAGACCTCTACACCTGGTATGACACGTTTAAAGGTGGTTTTTGTGGGCTTGATCCTTGAGGGATTGATAACCATTTTGCGCATTGTATCCTGATAGAGCAGGTTCAGGCTGCTGCCACAATCCATGAGGACTCGCGTAAGGTGGAATCCATCAATAATTCGGTCAAGAACCAGTGCGGCTGAACCACAATGACGAATACTAGTCGGTTGGTCCATGCGATCGAAGGTCATCAGACAGGACGACCATGGGTTGAACTTTGGGGCGACTGGCTCCATCGCGTAGACGTCCCTGAGTGTGCGCTTTCTCTCCCTCTTGGGGATATGGGTGGCGTATATCATGTTTACCGTATTAACTTGGGGGGAAACTTCTTCTGTCCCCCTGTGTTCGGTGGCCGGGGTTCCTCGTCATCGTCATCGCTTTGCCACCCTTTCTCCTGGTTCTCGGCATTTAACTTGCCGGCCTGTTTGAAGACCCAACATTCTCTGTTAGTATGATTGGCTGGTTTATCAGGAGTGTCGTGGATTTGACATGGATGATCGAGTATGCGGTCCAAACTGGACGGGCCCGGATTGTTTCTCTTAAATGGCTTCTTTCGCTAGCCGGACTTAGAGCCACTGAATCCGGCGTTGACAGCCGTGTCTTCGGCGTTGTCGCCGTTGCTTCGATGCTTGTGTCTGTTGCGTCATGGCTTGCCATCGCTGTTTCTGGCCTCAGAAGTGCCAGGTTCTCTTGCGTGATTATTGCTATGGGCTAGCAAGCTATCCTCGGCCGCGCAAAAGTAGGTCATAAGTGTCGTGAGGTCTGCCATGGACTTCGGCTTCTCTTGGCCGAGGTGTTGAGCGATCCATTCATCACGGATGCTATGCTTAAAGGCCTCTAGGGCTTGGTTATCCAGACAGTCGACTATCTGGTTCTTTTTAGTTAAGAACCTGGTCCAGAATTTTGTGGCTGACTCTCCGGGCTGTTGAACTATATGCCTTAGGTCGTCGGCATCCGGAGGTCGGATATATGTACCTTGGAAGTTGTCAAGAAAAGCGTTTTCCATGTACTCCCAGTTGTCATTGGAGTTTACGGGCAAACTGTTCAACCAGTGTCGAGCTGGTCCCTTGAGTTTTAGCGGGACGTATTTGATGGCATGAAGATCATCACCGCAGGCCATAAGAATATGGAGAAGAAAATCCTCAATCCATATCGCGTGGTCTGTTGTCCCAGCATATGATTCGATGTTCACGGGTTTAAACCCTTCTGGGAAATCCTGTTCCATTACTTCATCAGTGAAGAAGAGGGGGTGTGCAGCGCCTCTATATCGGGCTAGGTCGTGACGTAGCTCGGATGGAGTTCGTCTGCGGTCATCGGCTCGGTCGTGATTATGTTTTTCACGTCCGGCCAGGTGGCTGTCATAGCGCGTAGGGGCACGCCACCGTGATCCATAGATTGATCTTGTCTGACCTGCTCTATTTTCCAAGTCATGATGCAGGTCATGTGTGTATCCCCGAGCTGTTGTATTTCTGTTTCTTCGGCGAGGTAGTGCGGGTTGGTGTTTGGCTCGAGGTGCTACTTTGTCCCGGCCACGTGGTGGTCGGTCAACCGTATTATGCACTGGAAGGACGGGCTCCAGCGCCTCATCATCAAACTAGGGTAACAATTTGCGCTTCGGGTAACTTTTGGTAGGGCGCTCGAGGCCATATTCCTCGGCTGCTAGGACATCAGTCCATCTGTCATTGAGCAGATCCTGATCAGCTCGAAGCTGTCGCTGCTGCTCTTTCAGGCTCCTTGCAGTGGCAATTAGCCGGGGCTTAAAGCGTTCCTGTTCGGCGGGCTCCTCAATCACGATAAAATCTTCGTCACCGACGCTCACCTCATCCTCCAAGAGCGGAAGGTAGTTGCTATCCTCTGAGTCTTCATTCATGGCCTGTTCATCAGGGCTGGCTCGCCCATCCTCCCGTTCCTCCTGCTCGGAGGTTGGCTGAACGGGGTATTCATTGTCTTCGGTGTCGTCCGGAGTGTTGTTTTCTCCTGTGATGGTGTTGTTGTTTTTACTACAGCGTGGCTTAGAGCGGCGTCGCTGACGTCGGTGCTTTGGCTGTATCTCAGGAGGTTTATCCTCGACTGGATTTTCATTGTCGTTGTTGTTTTCTTTGGGCGTATCCACCATGTATATGTCGTACAAGGAGGTGATTGTCCAACGCCCTGTAGAAGGTGGTTCCTGCTACTCTCCGGCATCATCGTCCATACTGTTGATGTCCTCGGAGTCATAATCAAGCATGTCTGTTAAGTCGTCGACAGCGGCTATAAAGTGGGTGGTGGGTGGGAAACGAAGTTCTTCATTGTCCGCTTCCCATTCAAGCCGGACATAGTTCGGCCGAGAGTCCCCCGACAAGGAGAGGGATCTCGATGAGTTTAAAACATCGCCTAGAGGTGAGTGCTGGAAGATGTCCACGGAGCTGAACTCCAAGATCAGCACCGAATCAGGTTCGATGGACGCGGATGCACGCGGTCCGGAACCTATGGCCGGAGACAAGTCCGAGGTTCCGGTGATACAAGCCCAGCTCAATGTTGGGTCTGCGTGCGGCTCGAGCGCCGCTGAGTCTACAGCTTCCGAGGCGGTGTTAAGCTTCCCGTCTTTGGACCACGCGACCTACTCTAGATCTAGAGCCAGAGCGGTTACATGCGCTATTTCCTGAGCACGGCCAGATGACAGATTTAGGTCATGTTCATCTTGGTGGCAGGGGACAGCCGTCATGGGCTCGAATCCATCGAAGGTCAAGTCTCCAAGGATATCAGCCACAAAATTCAGGCTTCCAAATCTGACCTGATGGCCAGGGGCATAGCTATCGATCTGGTCTAGATGGCCAAGCGAGTTGGCCCGTAGTGCGAAGCCGCCGAATACAAAGATCTGTCCGAGAAGGAAGATCTCCCCCTAGACTGCGTTGTTGTAGATGATTGATGGAGCCATCAAGCCTTCTTGTGACGACGCAGCGGAACTGTCAATGAAAGCACCAATGTCGGTGTCAAAACCGGTGGATCTCGGGTAGGGGGTCCTGAGCTCTGCGTCTAAGGCTAATGGTAACAGGAGGCGGGGGACACAATGTTTACCTAGGTTGGACCCTCTCTATGGGGGTAATACCCTACTTCCAGCTTGATTAATCTTGATGAATATGAGTATTACAAGAGTTGATCTACCACGAGATCGTAATGGCTAAACCCTAGAAATCGAGCCTATGACTATGATTGTTGTCTCTACGGACTAAACCCTCTGGTTTATATAAACACCGGAGGGGGCTAGGGTTACACAATGTCGGTTATAGAGAAAAGGAATCTACATATCCGAATCACCAAGCTTGCCATCCACGCAAGGGAGAGTCCCATCCAGACACGGAAAGAAGTCTTCTATCTTATATCTTCATAGCCCAACAGTCCGGCCCACGTATATAGTCCGGCTGTCCGAGGACCCCTTAATCCAGGACTCCCTCAGGGGGTGCAGCATACGGCTTACAATTGTTGGTGTGTCTTCTAGGCGCCCCTCCCCATGTATATATAGGTGGGAGGGGGAGGGGAGCAGCTTTGGGGCGCCCAAGTAGGAGGAATCCTATTTGGGCCCCTAGTAAATTTCGGCCTCCCCCTTCCTTTTTGCCGGAGAGAAAAGGGAAGGGGGAAGGAGAGAAGGAAGGGGGCGAACCCCTTATCCTCCTCCAATTCGGCCACATGCCTAAGGGGGGGCGCCACCCCTTGTGGGCTGGTGTGATCCCCTCTTATGGCCCATATGGCCCATATCTTCCCCCCGGGGGTTCCGGTACCCCCCCCCCTCGGTACTCCGATAAATACCCGATACTATCCGGAACACTTCCGGTGTCCGAATACCATCATCCTATATATCAATATTTACCTCTCGGCCATTTCGAGACTCCTCGTCATGTCCGTGATCTCATCCGGGACTCCGAACAACATTCGGTCACCAAATCACATAACTCATACAATAAAAAATCGTCATCGGACGTTAAGCATGTGGACCCTACGGGTTCGAGAACTATGTAGACATGACCGAGACAACTCTCCGGTCAATAACCAATAGCAGAACCTAGATGCTCATATTAGCTCCCACATATTCTATGAAGAACTTTATTGGTCAAACCGTTATGACAACATACGTTATTCCCTTTGTCATTGGTATGTTACTTACCCGAGATTCGATCATCGGTATCTTCATACCTAGTTCAATCTTGTTACAGGCAAATCTCTTTAGTCGTTCCATAATGCATCATCCTGCAACTAACTCATTAGTCACTTTCCTTGCAATGCTTCTTATGATGTGCATTACCAAGAGGGCCTAGAGATACCTCTCCGATACTCGGGGTGACAAATCTTAATCTCGATCTATGCGAACCCAACAAACACCTTCAGAGATACCTCTAGAGCATCTTTATAATCACCCAATTATGTTGTGACGTTTGATAGCACACAAGGCATTCCTCCGGTATCCGGAGTTGCATAATGCAGCGACCAGACCTCAAACAGTTTGATCTCTGTGCATCAATGTCATCTCTGGATCGGTAATGCTGACACGCACAGTACTAGAGGATTTATAACAGAGTAGCAATCACACACTTATTACATCGAATGTCTCAAAAGAGAACTTATTACAATAAATATGGCTTAAGGCCATCTAAAATCGATAACAGCGGAAGGCTCGGAAGATAAAGTGAGTCCATCAACTCCAACGACATCCTTGAGTGAAAGACAATGACCTATGGCACCTTACTCGTCGTTTGAAAAGTCTGCAACATGAACGTTGCAACCCGAAACGGGTCAGCACATGGAATATGCTGGCAATGTAACACATAGAGTAATGAACAGAATAGATGCTATCACTACATGCATATATGGCTGGTGGAAAGCTCTATGGCTAACAGTTTTACATAAAGCCAATTTTTCCCTAGAACAAAGGAATAATTTTTTTTAACTATCATGGCGGTTGTTAAACATTGAGAAAGTTCCTCCAACTCAATCCAAATTAAACATCATCATTAAACCCAATCAAGTTATATTAAGAGTGATGAGATCAACATGATAATCCAAGAACTAGATACTCAAAACGTCCATAACCGGGGACATGGCTAACCATGATTAGTTTGTACACTCTGCAGAGGTTTGCACACTTTTCCCCACAAGACTCGAACGCATTCATGGTCAGAGATTCGAGACACAATCTTTCTGAAGCATTAACTCTTTACTCTGGATAGACAGTACCACCTACAACCCACTACATCTGCTAGTCTACCTCTTCAAGAGCTTCACGCAACTTACTCAACTATGCCAGAGCCCATAATGGCTTGTGGCTGCACACGGAAGTTTCTAGCATGAATAATTTTATGATCCCTGTGAGCCTGGGTGGCGGACCGTAGGATGATCACACGGGTACTCCGGGATATCCTAGGACAACACTCGATTCTCCAGGTGCCCTGACAACCACTGGGTACTCGAGGGTGCTTCAAGCAATCCACCCAGATGTGTATTTAAGTAGCCACCTTAATTCAACCATTAATTAAAAATACTCACATCTGTCATGGATACACTCACCCAAACCACGTCTACGAGCATAGCATAGCAATATAAGCATAACATAAAAGTAACTCCCAAAGGTTGGATAATAAATAGGACAATAGGTACTACCTCATCTACTTCCCAAAAATCACATGTTAATCAGATCCTAACCATGCAATTGTTTGAGGATTGATCTAATGCAAAAAAATCTGGGTAGTAAAGAGGTATGATCAAAGTGGTACTTGCCTTGCTGATGATCCGCGAAACCTAGAGACTCGTAGTAGCACGCTTCGCACTTCGGGTACTCTATCACAAACAAACAAGCATACAATAAGCACTCAACTAGAAGCACGGGTAAAACTAAAATAAGAGATCTAACCAGAAAGTTCAACTTAAGAACTCCGGTTTGCAAAAAGAATCAAATCAAACGAAGCAACGAAACTCAAACTGCGAAAGAAACAAGATCCGTTTACTAATCTAGACTTAAGTCAAATTTTACAGTACCAAAATCTTTTTCATGTTGTTTAAACATAAAGAGGGCTTCGAGACGAAGATCTATGCGCTTGAATCGCCTGATTCCGATAAACGAGCGAAAAGATAAACTAAAACGAAAATCAGGGCAAAAATCACGATCGAAAATAATCGCGGAAAAACCCTGGAAAAAGAAAAACTGACGAACAGGCTAACAAACGAACTTTCGCTGTCTGCGACTAACGGGTGAAAACCGTTCGTTAAAACGAACGTACGAATGGGCATTCGCTAAATAACTAAACCCGAAAAAAACCGATCTAAAAATAAAAATAACCGACGATTTCTAAAAAAACGAACGGTTTTTAGGATAAAACCGACGGCTACCTCGGTTCGCATGATGGCGGCGGCGGCAGGCAACTCCGGCGACGGCGGCGTCCGGCGGTGGCGTCAGGGTCGGCATTGAGGGCGGCGGGCGGCGGCGGCGGGAGGTGGCGCGGGCAGCGGGGCGGTGGCTGGCGCGGGTGGCGGTGCGGGCGGCGGAGATGTCCGGCGGCGGCGGCGTCCGGCAGCGGCGACAGGTTAAGGTTAGGGTTTGGCGGGTTGGGCTGGTCGCTGTGGCGGCTCAGCGGCGGCGAGTTATAATGGCCGGCCGGGTCGAGTCCTAGTCGGGTACGGCCCGGCTAGGTCGGTTGATTTTAAAAAAAAAATCCGCGCAGAAAAATGAAGAAAAGAAATACTAAACGGACTCCAAAAATCCTGAAATAAATTTTCCCCTTCCTCTAAAAATATAGCGGACATAGCGAACATTTATTTAGGCCTCTAATGCAATTTTGAAAAACGCATTTGTTTTCCTAATTCAAATAAAATAGCGATAAAACTCCGAATAAAAATTCTTCATTGATTTCAATATTTAACCTCCAATATTTCTTTATTTTGGGGAAGTAATTTTATCCCCTCTCTTTTATTTTCATATAGGAAATATTCGAAGAGAAAAATAATTAAAATCAAACGACCCTCTTTTCAAAATTTGAGAAAAACTCAAATATGAAAAATAACGAAATCCCCAACTCTCTTCGTGGGTCCTTGAGTTGCGTAGAATTTCCAGGATCAACCCAAAATGCAATAAAATATGATATGCAATGATGATCTAATGTATAACATTCCAAATTGAAAATTTGGGATGTTACAAACCTACCCCCCTTAAGATGAGTCTCGCCCTCGAGATTCAGGTTGGCTAGAAAATAGGTGCGGGTGGTCCTTCCATAGGTCTTCCTCTTGTTCCCAGGTGGCTTCATCCTCGGTATGGTGGCTCCACTGAACTTTGCAGAACTTGATAACCTTGCTACATGTGACTCGGCTGGAAAACTCGAGAATCTTGACTGGTTTCTCCTCATAGGTCAAATCGCTATCTAACTGAATCGCTTCCAGTGGCACTGTATCTCTTAGAGGAATATCGGCCATCTCTGCATGGCACTTCTTCATCTCGGAAACGTGGTACACATCGTGAACTCCAGACAATCCTTCTGGCAATTCCAACTTGTAAGCAACTTCCCCCATACGTTCCAAAACTTTGTATGGTCCCACAAAACGTGGTGCTAACTTTCCCTTAACTCCAAAACGCTTAACTCCTCGAAATGGGGACACACGAAGATAAACTCAGTCTCTGACTTTGTAAACTTTCACTTTACATTTTGAATCCGCATAGCTCTTCTGCCTGGACTTGGCTACCTTGAGTCTATCTCGAATCAGCTTAACCATCTCTTCGGACTCCTTAATCAAATCTGGTACAAACAACTAACAGTCTCCAACTTCGTCCCATAACAACGGTGTCCTGCACCTCCTTATGTACAAAGCTTCGAAAGGGGCCATCTTCAGACTGGCTTGGTAATTGTTGTTGTAAGACAACTCTGCATATGGCAAATTGTCATCCCAACTAGATCCATAATCTAGTGCACAAGCTCTCAACATGTCCTCCAGAATCTGATTGACTCTCTCGGCCTGTCCATTTGTCTGTGGATGAAAGGTTGTACTGAACTCTAGCCTGGTACCCAAAGTCTCATGCAACTGATTCCAGAACTTTGAGGTAAACTGGGTTCCTCTATATAATACAATGGTCATCAGAACTCCATGCAGGCATATGCTACCTCTTGAGCACTGCGTTGGATTTCCCCGAAGAGGAGAGGATGATGCAGTAAAGTAGCGTAAGTATTTCCCTCAATTTTTGAGAACCAAGGTATGAATCCAGTAGGAGACCATGCACAGGTCCCTCATACCTACACAGAACGATAGCAACTCGCAACCAACGCTTAGGGGTTGTCAATCCCTTCATGATCACTTATGAGAGTGAGATCTGATAGAGATAATATTTTTGGTATTTTTGATAGATAGATGCAAAGTAAAAAAGTAAAGGCAAAGTAAAAACAAACAAGTACATAAAATGATATAGATTGATATGATGAGAATAGACCCGGGGGCCATAGGTTTCACTAGTGGCTTCTCTCAAGAGCATAAGTATTCTACGGTGGGTGAACAAATTACTGTTGAGCAATTGACAGAATTGAGCATAGTTATGAGTATATCTAGGCGATGATCATGTATATAGGCATCATGTCCAAAACAAGTAGATCGAAACGATTCTGCATCTACTACTATTACTCCACTCATCGACCTCTATCCAGCATGCATCTAGAGTATTAAGTAAAATCAGAGTAACGCCGTAAGCAATATGATATGATGTAGAGGGATAAATTCATGCAATATGATTAAAAACCCATCTTGTTATCCTCGATGGCAACAATACAATATGTGCCTTGCAACTCTTTCTGTCACTGAGTAAGGACACCGCGAGATTGAACCCAAAGCTAGGCACTTCTCCCATTGCAAGAACTACCAATCTAGTTGGCCAAACCAAAAATGATAATTCGAAGAGACTTGCAAATATAACTCAATCATACATAAAAGAATTCAGAGAAGAATCAAATATTTTCCATAGATAATACTAGATCATAAACCCACAATTCATCGGTCTCAACAAACACACCGCAAAAAGAAGATTACATCGAATAGATCTCCACGAGAGAGGGGGAGAACATTGTATTGAGATCCAAAAAGAGAGAAGAAGCCATCTAGCTACTAGCTATAGACCCGAAGGTCTAAAGTAAACTACTCACACTGCATCAGAGGGGCTATGGTGATGATGTAGAAGCCCTCCGTGGTGGATGCCCCCTCCGGCGGAGCTCCGGAACAGGCCCCAAGATGGGATCTCGTGGATACAGAAGGTTGCGGCGGTGGAATTAGGTTTTTGGCTCCTGTTCTGATCGTTTGGGAATACGTAGGTATATATAGGAGGAAGGAGTACGGCGATGGAGCTCTGAGGGGCCCATGAGGTAGGGGGCGCGCCCAGGGGGGCGCCCTCCACCCTCGTGACCACCTCTCGCACTGCTTGGAGTAGGGTCCAAGCCTCCTGGATCACGTTCTGTTGGAAAATCACGATCCCGAAGGTTTCATTCCGTTTGGACTCCGTTTGATATTCTGTTTCTTCGAAATACTGAAAAAGGCAAAAAACAATAATTCTGGGCTGGGCCTCCGGTTAATAGGTTAGTCCCAAAAGTAATAAAAAGTGGAAAATAAAGCCCAATATAGTCCAAAACAGTAGATAAAGTAGCATGGAGCAATCAAAAATTATAGATACGTTGGAGCAATCATCAAAATCACGAAAATCTAGCAAATCACATAAAGTTTTAGGGATAGTAGAGACACTAGCACCCAAATCACACAAAGCATGAAACTCAAAATTTTTAATTTTAATTTTAATAGTAGGTTCCCACTCATCATAGAGTTTTCTAGGGATAGAAACTTTCAACTCAAGTTTTTCTTCATAAGATTGCATCAAAGCATCAACAATATGTTCGGTAAAGGCCTTATTTTGACTATAAGCATGAGGAGAATCTAGCACGGATTGCAACAAGGAAATACAACCAATCAAAGAGCAATTTTCATAATTAAATTCCTTGAGATCCAAAATAGTGGGTTTAGCAACATCACGGTTTTTATTTATTTCAATCCCACTTTCATCAATTTCATCATCAAGATGTAGAAACTCCGAATTCTTAGAACACCTTCTTGGTAAAGGAAGATAATCTTCAGATTCATCAAGATTCATATTGCAAAAAAAAGATTTAATGGGGGACACATCAATAACTTTTAGATCTTCATCTTGATTTTCATAGGGATTGGAAGAACACACTTTAGTAAAGGCATCTTTGGAAGTACGCATCCTAGTGGTTCTTTCCTTGCACTCATCAATGGAAATTCTGATGGCTTTCAGAGACTCATTGATATCATGCTTAGGAGGAATAGATCTAAGCTTTAAAGAATCAATTTCAAGAGAAATTCTATCAACGTTCCTAGCCAAATCATCAACTTTAAGCAATTTCTCTTCAAGCAAAGCATTAAAATTCTTTTGTGAATTCATAAACTCTTTAACACTACTCTCAAATTCAGAGGGCATCTTTTTAAAAATTTCCATAAGAGTTATTGTAGGAATTTCCATAATTATTAGAAGGATTACTAGGATAAGGCCTAGGATTAAAATTCCCTCTATAAGCGTTGTTTCCAAAACTATTCCTACCAACAAAATTCACATCCATGGATTCATTATTATTCTCAAGAAAGGTAGATAAACGCATATCATTGGGATCAAGAGGATTATTTTTAGGCGCAAACATCTTCATAAGTTCATCCATCTTTTCACTCAAAACATTGATTTCTTCTATAGCATGCACTTTCTTACTAGAAGATCTTTCGGTGTGCCATTGAGAATAATTAGCCATAATATTATCAAGCAATTTGGTAGCATCCCTAACGTAATTTCCATAAAAGTGTCTGCCGCGACCGAATATAAAAGATTTCTAGAAGCAAAATTCAATCCTGCATAAAAATTTGTATGATCATCCATAAATTGAAACCGTGAGTAGGGCAATTGCGAAGCATTAATTTCATTCTTTCCCAAGATTGGGCAACATGCTCATGATCAAGTTGTTTAAAATTCATGATATCGTTCCTAAGAGTAATAATCTTAGCGGGAGGAAAATACTTAGAGATAAAAGCATCTTTGCACTTGTTCCAAGAATCAATACTATTTTTTAGGCAAAGATGAAAACCAAACTTTAGCACGATCTCTAAGTGAAAATGGAAATAACTTCAATTTGAAAATATTGTTATTCGTATCTTTCTTCTTTTGCATATCACACAAATCAATAAAATTGTTTAGATGAGTAGCGGCATCTTCACTAGGAAGGCCGGCGAATTGATCTTTCATAACAAGATTCAACAAAGCGGTATTGATTTCACAAGACTCATCATTATTAAGAGGAGCAATCGGAGTACTAAGGAAATCATTATTATTGGTATTCGAGAAATCACACAATTTGGTATTATCTTGTGCCATGGCAACAAGTAATCCAACACACAAGCAAACAGAAAGGCAACGGGAAAAAGGCAAACGGGAAAGAGAGGAGGAGATTGGGAAAGAGAGGGCAAATAAAACGGCAAGGGTGAAGTGGGGGAGAGGGAAACGAGAGGCAAATGGCAAATAATGTAATGCGAGAAATAGGGATTGCGATGGGTACTTGGTATGGTTGACTTGCTTGCGTGAGCCTCCCCGGCAATGGCGCTAGAAATTCTTCTTGCTACCTCTTGAGCACTGTGTTGGATTTCCCCGAAGAGGAGAGGATGATGCAATAAAGTAGCATAAGTATTTCCCTCAGTTTTTGAGAACCAAGGTATCAATCCAGTAGGAGACCACGCACAAGTCCCTCGTACCTATACAAAATGATAGCAACTCGCAACCAACGCTTAGGGGTTGTCAATCCCTTCACGATCACTTACGAGAGTGAGATCTGATAGAGATAATATTTTTGGTATTTTTGATAGAGATGCAAAGTAAAAAGTAAAGGCAAAGTAAAAACAAACAAGTAAATAAAATGATATAGATTGATATGATGAGAATAGACCCGGCGTCCATAGGTTTCACTAGTGGCTTCTCTCAAGAGCATAAGTATTCTACGGTGGGTGAACAAATTACTGTTGAGCAATTGACAGAATTGAGCATAGTTATGAGTATATCTAGGCGATGATCATGTATATAGGCATCACGTCCAAAACAAGTAGATCGAAACGATTCTGCATCTACAACTATTACTCCACTCATCGAGCGCTATCCAGCATGCATCTAGAGTATTAAGTAAAAACAGAGTAATGCCGTAAGCAAGATGACATGATGTAGAGGGATAAATTCACGCAATATGATAAAAGCCCCATCTTGTTATCCTCGATGACAACAATACAATACATGCCTTGCAACTCTTTCTGTCATTGAGTAAGGACACCGCAAGATTGAACCCAAAGCTAAGCACTTCTCCCATTGCAAGAACTACCAATCTAGTTGGCCAAACCAAAAAGGATAATTCGAAGAGACTTGAAAAGATAACTCAGTCATACATAAAAGAATTCAGAGAAGAATCAAATATTTTCCATAGATAATACTGGATCATAAACCCACAATTCATCGGTCTCAACAAACACACCGCAAAAAGAAGATTACATCGAATAGATCTCCACGAGAGAGGGGGAGAACATTGTATTGAGATCCAAAAAGAGAGAAGAAGCCATCTAGCTACTAGCTATGGACCCGAAGGTCTGAAGTAAACTACTCACACTTCATCGGAGGGGCTATGGTGATGATGTAGAAGCCCTCCGTGGTGGATGCCCCCTCCGACGGAGCTCCGGAACAGGCCCCAAGATGGGATCTCGTGGATGCAGAAGGTTGCGGCGGTGGAATTAGGTTTTTGGCTCCTGTTCTGATCGTTTGGGGATACGTAGGTATATATAAGAGGAAGGAGTACGTTGGTGGAGCTCTGAGGGGCCCACGAGGTAGGGGGCGCGCCCAGGGGGCGCCCTCCACCCTCGTGACCGCCTCTGGCACTGCTTAGAGTAGGGTCCAAGCCTCCTGGATCACGTTCGGTTGGAAAATCACGATCCCGAAGGTTTCATTCCGTTTGGACTCCGTTTGATATTCTATTTCTTCGAAATACTGAAAAAGGCAAAAAACAACAATTCTGGGCTGGGCCTCCGGTTAATAGGTTAGTCCCAAAAGTAATATAAAAGTGGAAAATAAAGCCCAATATAGTCCAAAACAGTAGATAAAGTAGCATGGAGCAATCAAAAATTATAGATGCGTTGGAGACGTATCAGCATACGATCCTGGTCATGTATATCTTTGCCAACTTAGCAATGGTGTAAGTGGTCTTCACTGGAATGAAATGAGCTACCTTCGTCAAACGATCGACTACAACCCATATCGAGGCATAGCCTGAACGAGTCCTGGGAAATCCTGTGATAAAATCCATGCCTAGTTTATCCCACTTCTATTCGGGTATCGGCAATGGCTATAGCAATCCAGCTGGCTTCTGATGCTCTGCCTTCACTCTCTGACATACATCACAAACTGTTGCATACTCCACAATATCCTTCTTCACTCCGGTCCACCAGAAACTATCCTTCAAATCTAGATACATCTTGATATTTCCTGGGTGAATCGAATACGGCGAATCATGGGCCTCCTGCAGAATCAACTTCCTGATCTCCGGATCATTTGGCACATATACGCAGTCCCCAAACCATAAGGTATTGTGCTCATCCTCACGAAATCCTTTGGCCTTTCCTTTGCTCATCCTTTCCTTTATCTCGGCAATCTCCTTGTCCGTCGTCTGAGCTTCTCTGATCTTATCCATCAAAGTAGACTGAATTTCCAATGCTGCTACATAACCTCTCGGAACTATTTTCAACCATAGCTCATGAAGATCCTCTGCTAACTCGTTGGGTAACTCTCCGGTCACGAGTGTATTGACATGACTCTTGCGGCTCAATGCATCTGCTACTATGTTAGCCTTTCCGGGATGATAATGCAACCTCATATCATAATCCTTGATGAGCTCCAACCATCTCCTCTGCCTAAGATTCAACTCCTCCTGCATGAAGATATACTTCAAACTCTTGTGATCCGTGTACACCTCCGATGAGAAAATGTCTCCATGTCTTCAACGCATGCACTACAGCTGCTAACTCCAAATCATGTGTAGCATAATTCAACTCATGGGGTTTAAGCTGTCGTGAGGCATATGAAACAACTCTTCCCTCCTACATAAGCACTGCTCCAAGTCCTCGACGAGGAGCATCGCAATACACTTGATCTTGAATTGATCTGGAAGAATCAACACTAGAGCTGTAACAAAACATTTCTTAAACTCCTGAAAACTGGCCTCACATTCCTCAATCCATTTGAACTTGGTGTCCTTCTTCAACAACTCCATCATGGGCTTTGCAATCTTTGAGAAATTCTCAGTGAACCTCCTGTAGTATCCTACGAGTCCAAGAAAACTCCGGATCTCTCCAACTGACGTGGGTGCTTCCCAATTTGTCACAGTGACAACCTTGGTGGGGGTCTACTTCTATTCCTTCTAAGGATATAACATGTCCGAGGAATCCAACTTCCTTCAACCAAAATTGACACTTGCTGAACTTGGCATATAACTGATGTTCTCTGAGCTTCCCAAGTACCAAACGCAAATGCTCCTTATGCTCCTCTTCATTCTTAGAGTAAACCAGGATATCACTAATGAACACCACGATGAACTTATCCAAAAACTCCATAAACACCTTGTTCATCATGTTCATGAAATAGGCATGTGCGTTAGTTAGTCCGAATGACATAACGGTATACTCATATAGCCCGTACCTGGTGGTAAAAGTTGTTTACGGTATATCCTTCTCTCGAATCTTTAGCTGGTGGTATCCTGATCGTAGATCGATCTTGGAAAATACTTTAGCTCCTTGCAACTGGTCAAACAGATCATTGATCATCGGCAGTGGGTACTTGTTCTTGATCGTCACCTCATTCAATCCACGATAATCAACAACCATCCTCAACGATCCATCCTTCTTCTCCACTAGAAGCACTGGTGATCCCCAAGGTGACGAACTTGGGCGAATATAGCCTTTATCCAGTAACTCCTTAATCTGCTTCTTAATTTCCTCCAAATCCTTTGCGGGCATCCTGTACAGTCTCTTAGATATTGTCCATGTGCCTGGCAAAAGCTCTATCAAAAACTCAATGTCTCTATCCGGTGGCATGCCTAGCAACTCCTCTGGAAATACATCATGGAAATCCTTCACCACTAGTACTTCCTCCTGTCCAACTCCTAATAAGGAATTCACTTGAGTCCTCCTCGGCACATGCCTTGATACATACTTAATCCTTCTTCTTTCTGGGGTGGTGAGCAAAATTTACTTAGGCGCAGTCAATGTTCCCTCCATACTTCGATAACCAATCCATGCCTAATATCACATCCAGTCCTTGTGACTCCAATACTATTAGGTCTGAGGGGAACACATAGTTACCAATTCTTAATGGTAACCGATCACACCATAGGCTAGCCATATACTCTGCTCCTGGCGAGGTTACTAACATGGGTGACCTAAGGGCTTGGGTTGGCAAATTAAACTTATCCACAAATCCCCTTGATATGTATGAATGCGATGCACCAGTATCAAAAAGAACGATTGCAGTAAATGACTTAACCAAAAACTTACCAATTACTGCATCTAGCTGCGCTTCAACCTCCTCCACACTAACGTGGTTCACTTGTGCCCTGTTGAAAGGGTTGGGCTTCTTCCCAGAGCTTCCATTGCCATTTCCATTCTTTGCTTCATAACACTCCGTGGCGTAATGTCCATTCTTCCTGCACTTGAAACAAGTAATGTGACTTAGATCCTTCTTGACGGGCAGTGCTGGGATGGAACGGTTCTAGCCGTTGCTTCCTCCATTCCCATTTCCATTCTTGGGGCCACTATGGTTGTGCGAACTCCCTCCATTGTGATTGTGACCTCCATGGTTATGTTGAAGGGGTCCTCCTGAGTTTGGGGTAAAACGGGGTCTCTGCTGAGCTCCAGAATTGTACTTCCCTTGTGCATACTTTCTCTTGCGGTTGTCAATCTGCTGATGCTTCCCTTCAATCATGAGAGCTCTGTCTACCAACTCCTAGTAGTTGTTGAAGGTTGTCACCATCAACTGCATGCTCAGCTCATCATTTCGTCCTTCCAGAAACTTCTCCTCCTTAGCTGCATCTGTAGCGACGTCATCTGGGGCATAACATGCTAGCTTACTAAAGTCATCCACATACTGACCCATTGTGCGTCTTCCCTAGTGCAAGTTGCGAAAGTCGCGCTTCTTCATGGCTATAGCTCCTGCTGAAACATGGGCTGTGCTAAAAGCCTGCTGAAACTGGTCCCATGTGACAATGTCGATGGGGTAAGTGGCTGTGAAATTCTCCACTACTAGGAAAAGGATAATTAGTGGCGCACCTGTTTTGGCCATTAATGGTGCACTAAAGGTGCGCCACTATCATCACGCCACTAGTAATTTTTAGTAATGGCGCACCTATAGTGCGCCATTACTATGCCTAGAGGTGCGCCATTACTATCTGACTTAGTAACGACGCACCACATAGAAGTGCGCCATTACTAACAAAAAAATTCAAATTTTTTTAGAAATTTTTTTTCACAACTTTTTTTCTTAATCTCGAGTCACTATGGCTTAATCTTGGGTCAATATGCTTAATCTCAAGTCAAATCGCACTGTGTGGTCAAACTTCTCAAAAGGTCACCCATCCTCACACTACTCCAGCCCAAGCACGCTTAACTTCAAAGTTCTATCCAATCCCAGCACCAGCTCACTTAACAGGCACTTGTTGATATATCTAGCATATCAATCCTATTAAACCATGTTGATGTCTAGGACTTTGTTCATGTTCATGAGTGTGCTGAAATTTTGAAAAAATATTTCAAACTTTCGTTCATATTACGTACCATATTTTGAACATTTTTTCCAACAAAAATTCGAAACTATTTTTTTCTATTACTAGTGGCGCACCTAGCAAATGGTGCGCCACTACTAAGTTTAATTTTTTTTCCATTTTTCCCCTCTAGATCTTAAAAGCCCCGTATCTTTTATTCTGTTAGGTTTTTGGGGATTCTAATAATCTTTAACAGGGTTCCCCCGGTTGAATTTGGATGAAACTTTTCGAGTAGATGATTTTTCATATAAAAAACTTTTTAATCCGAGTTCGTATGC
>NC_041383.1:443065176-443083388 GCF_002162155.2 Triticum dicoccoides | reverse complement strand
AGTGGAATTTTTGGTTAAAGTTACTAATGGCGCACCGTGGTGTGGTGCGCCATTACTAGTAAAACTAGTAATGGCGCACAATCCCCAGGTGCGCCATTACTAGTTTTGAAAAAAAAAAAATTTGTTAGTAGTGGCGCACCGAGGGTGTGGTGTGCCATTACTAGTTAAAACTAGTAATGGCGCACTATCCCCTGGTGCGCCATTACTAGTTTTGAAAAAAGATTATAAAAAAATGTTAGTAGTGGTGCGCCATTACTAGTTTAACTAGTAATGGTGCACTATCCCCTGGTGCGCCATTACTAGTTTTGAAAAAAATTGTTAGTAGTGGCGCACCGTGGATGTGGTGCGCCATTAGTATTTGGAGTTTAATGGCGTACCTATATGTGGTGCACCACTGCTATATAGCAGTGGCGCACCACATATGTGGTGCGCCATTAATGTATATATTAGCTATAGCCCTTTTCCTAGTAGTGCTCCAACCATGATGTTGCGGGTCCATCAAGCTGATGTGTGACAAATCGCACTCTCTCCACATTTGTGCATCCTGCAGTGGTCAACTCCCTTCCAATCTTGCGGAGCCAATCATCTGCAATAATCGGCTCGGTGCTATTGGAGAACACCGATGGATTCAGCCTTAGAAAACAGGTAAGTGATCAACAGGTGGTGGTGGTGGTGGGTTGTTGTTGTTGTTGTTCCCCTGGTTCTGATTCTGGACTAGTATCTGCATCAATGCATTCTACTGCTGGATCAACTGAGTGAGCTCCGGCGGGAAAGGAAATCCATTGTTGCGTCTTGGAGGCATCTGATGGGTTTAGAAAAGATGGGAAAATAGAATAGAATGAGATCTAGAGGGAAAACACTACCCATATGCTCATGAGACAAACACAAACATATCACTACAATCGATACAAACAAGGGCATACATCGGTCTAACTATCGTTACAAAAGTGCTCGGACTATACTATTTACATGGGGGAATAATACTACCTATATGGTGGTCGACTAGAAAAATTGCTCGGTGGAAGACTCCGTGATATCTGCTCCAGCTTCATCAACAAAGTCATCGTCGCTATTGTCGGGGTCCGAGTCGGTGTCGTCGATGATGATGTAGTTCTACGGGCAAGTGGAGTCGTCGTCTTCTCCTCCTGGCGAGGGGTCTCCCATGAATACTCCTCGCTTCCTCGTCAGATCGTCATTCTTCTCCACGAATATCATCATTTCCTCCTCATATCCATCGCATGTAGACTTGAGTTCTTCCTCCAGCTCTGTGATCCTGGTCATTGCCTTCTTCAGATCTATCATGCCTGCGCACATCTGGTTCTCCTGGTGACGAATGTGCTGGTTTAACTCCTAGATGAAAGCTGCAATGGACCTATCCTTCCTCGTGCTGATCATCTCCCATTGCTCATCTCAGCGCCCACAAATCTTGTAGATAGTATCCTTGAGATCCTTCTAATAAACTTCTCCAATGCGCCCCATGGTGAGGTGGGCTGCCATGCTCTTTCCTAGACTCCATGTTGGTGCATCAACAGAAAACTCTATGGACTCAGTGACTGGCATGAACGTCCTTCCTGGAACTTGAACTCGAATCATCCAATGCTCCTCTTCTGGTAAAGTGGCGATGTAGGTCCCGGTGAAGCTTGGTATTCCAATGTTTAGGTATCTAGTGACTTCCTTCAAGTGTCGTCCAAAAGGTGTATCTTCATCCGGTTGTGTGAACTTGTTCCTTGCATCCGCCATCCTAAAGAGTACAAAAGGGAGAGGAGTCGGAAATGAGAAGTGAGTAGTGATCTAGGGCTTTAGCTTAGTGGTCGTGTCCTACATTCAGCGTGTGCTCTGATACGATCTTGCAGCGACCAGACCTCAGACAGTCTGATCTCTGTGCATTAGTGTCATCCCTGGATTGGTAATGCTGACACGCACAGTACTAGAGGATTTATAACAGAGTAGCAATCACACACTTATTACATTGAATGTCTCAAAAGAGAACTTATTACAATAAATATGGCTTAAGGCCATCTAAAATCGATAACAGTGGAAGGCTTGGAAGATAAAGTGAGTCCATCAACTCCAACGGCATCACTGAATGAAAGACAACGATCTATGGCACCTTACTCGTCGTCTGAAAAGTCTACAACATGAACGTTGCAGCCAGAAATGGGTCAGCACATGGAATATGCTGGCAATGTAACACATAGAGTAATGAACAGAATAGATGCTATCACTACATGCATATATGGCTGGTGGAAAGCTCTATGGTTAATAGTTTTGCATAAAGCCAATTTTTCCCTACAACCAAGGAATAAATTTTATTTAACTATCATGGTGGTTGTTAAACATTAAGAAGGTTCCTCCAACTCAATCCCAATTAAACATCATCATTAAACCCAATGAAGTTATATTAAGAGTGATGAGATCAACATGATAATCCAAGAACTAGATACTCAAAATGTCCATAACCAGGGACACGGCTAACCATGATTAGTTTGTACACTCTGCAGAGGTTTGCGCACTTTTCCCCACAAGACTCGAATGTATGGTCGGAGATTCGAGACACGGTCTTTCTGAAGCACTAACACTTTACTCTGGATAGACAGTACCACCTACAACCCACTACATCTGCTAGTCTACCTCTTCAAGAGCTTCACGCAACTTACTCAACTATGCCAGAGCCCATAATGGCTTGTGGCTGCACACAGAAGTTTCTAGCATGAATAATCTTATGATCCCTTTGAGCCTGGGTGGCGGACCATAGGATGATCACACGGGTACTCAGGGATATCCTAGGACAACACTGGATTCTCCAGGTGCCCTGACAACCACTGGGTACTCCAGGGTGCCTCAAGCAATCCACCCAAATGTGTATTTAAGTAGCCACCTTAATTCAACCATTAATTAACAATACTCACATCTGTCATGGATACACTCACCCAAACCACGTCTACGAGCATAGCATGGCAATATAAGCATAACGTAAAAGTAACTCCCAAAGATTGGATAATAAACAGGACAATAGGTACTACCTCATCTACTTCCCAAAACCCACATGTTAATTAGATCCTACCATGCAATTGTTTGAGGATTGATCTAATGAATAAAACTGGGTAGTAAAGAGGTATGATCAAAGTGTTACTTGCCTTGCTGATGATCCGCGAAACCTAGAGACTCATGGTAGCACGCTTCGCACTACGGTACTCTATCGCAAACAAACAAACATACAATAAGCACTCAACTAGAAGCACGGGTAAAACTCAAATAAGAGATCTAACTAGAAATTTCAACTTAACAACTCCGGTTTGCAAAAAGAATCAAATCAAACGAAGCAATGAAACTCAAATTGTGAAAGAAACGAGATCCGTTTACTAATCTGGAATTAAGTCAAATTTTACTGTACCAAAATCTTGTTCAAGTTGTTTAAACAGAAAGAGGGCTTCGAGACGAAGATCTAGGCGCTTGAATCGCCTCATTCGGATAAACGAGCGAAAAGATAAACTAAAACAAAAATCAGGGCAGAAATCGCGATCGAAAATAATCGCAGAAAAACCCTGGAAAAAGAAAAACTGACGAACAGGCTAACGAACGAACGTTCGCTGTCTGCGGCTAACGGGTGAAAACCGTTCGTTAAAAGAAACGTACGAACTGGCATTCACTAAATAACTCAACTGGGAAAAAAATAAAACCGATCTAAAAATAAAAATAACCGAGGGTTTCTAAAAAGCGAACGAATTTTTTGATAAAACCGACGGCTACCTCGATTCACGTGACGGCGGCAGCTCCAGCCGGTGGCGGCGGTGGGATCAGCATTGAGGGCAGCGTCCGGTGGCGGCGGGCGGTGGCGCGGGCGGCGGGCGGTGGCTGGCGCGGGTGGCGGCAAGGGCGGCGGCGATGTCTGGCGGCGGCGGGTTTGGGTTAGGGTTAGGGTTTCGGCGGGGTGGGCTGGTGGCTATGGCGGCTCGGTGGCGGCGAGTTATAAAGGCCGGCCGGGTCGAGTCCTAGTCGGGTACGGCCCGACTAGGTCGGTTGACTTTTTAAAAGAAAATTAATTCCGCACACAAAAACGAAGAAAAGAAATATTAACGGGCTCCAAAAATCATGAAATAAAATTTTCCCGTCCTCTAAAAATATAGCAGACAAAGTGAACATTTATTTAGGCCTCTAGTGCAATTTTGAAAAACACATTTTTTTCCTAATTCAAACAAAATAGCAATAAAACTCCGAATAAAAATTCTTATTTGATTTTAAAATTTAACCTCCAATATTTCTTTATTTTGGGGAAGTCATTTTATCCCCTCTCTTTTATTTTCATATAAGAAATATTCAAAGAGAAAAATAATTAAAATCAAACGACCCTCTTTTCAAAATTTGAGAAAAACTCAAATATGAAAAATAACGAAACCCCCAACTCTCTCCGTGGGTCCTTGTGTTACGTAGAATTTCCAGGATCAACCCAAAATGCAATAAAATATGATATGCAATGATGATCTAATGTATAACATTCCAAATTGAAAATTTGGGATGTTACATATAATCTCATAGTCGGAGGAATATGTATTTGACATGAAGGAAGCAATAAAAATAAAACTGAACGATCATTATACTAAGCTAATGAATGGGTCTTGTCCATCCATCATTCTCCTCATGATGTGATCTCGTTTATCAAAATACAACACATGTCTATGGTTAGGAAACTTAACCATCTTTGATCAACGAGCTAGTCTAGTAGAGGCTTACTAGGGACACAGTATCTTGTCTATGTATCCACACATGTATCAAGTTTCCGGTTAATACAATTCTAGCATGAATAATAAACATTTATCATGAAATAAGGAAATATAAATTGTCAACCTTATTCTTGCCTCTATGACATATTTCCTTCAGTCTCCCACTGGCACTAGAGTCAGTAATCTAGTTCACATCCCCATGTGATTTAACACCAATAGATCACATCTTTATGTGATTAACACCCATAGTTCACATCACCATGTGACCAACACCCAAAGGGTTTACTAGAGTCAGTAATCTAGTTCACATCGCTATGTGATTAACACCCAAAGAGTACTAAGGTGTGATCATGTTTTGCTTGTGAGAGAAGTTTAGTCAATGGGTCTGCCACATTCAGATCCGTATGTATTTTGCAAATTTGTATGTCTACAATGCTCTACATGGATCTACTCTAGCTAATTGCTCCCACATTCAATACGTGTAACGCCCTCGATGTGGCTATAGCTCCCACGTGTCGAGGCACGACTTAGAGGCATAACCGCATTGAAAGCAATGTCGCAAGTCAGGCAATCATTACAACATCCCATGTAATATATAATAAAAGGGGGAGATAACATAGTTGGCTTACACTCGCCACGTCACATCAGAGTACATAAATAACATCCATCAAACAAACACTCATGGCCCGACTACGGCGCCAAAATAGAAAAGAACCCAACATGCGACAAGGTCCTGAATCGATAACCCCAACTAGGCACCACTACTGATCATCGGGAAAGGAAACATAATAACGCTGAGAGTCCTCGTCGAACTCCCACTTGAGCTCGTACTCGTCACCTGGAGCGGAATCACCTGGACCTGCATCTGGAGTTGTAGTATCTGTGAGCCACAGGGACTCAGCAATCTCACACCCACGCGATCAAAACTATTTGAGCTCATAGGAATGGATAAGGCAAATATATGTGGAGCTGCAGCAAGCGACTAGCATATGTGGTGGCTAACTTATACGCAAAAGAGAGCGAGAAGAGAAGGCGAAGCACGAGCGAGAAGCTAAAGGAACATCCTGCACAAGCATAACTCCAACACCGTGTCCACTTCCCGGACTCCGCCGAGAAGGGGCCATCACGGTAACACACACGGTTGTTTCATTTTAATTAAGTTTAGTTCAAGTACTCTACAACCGGACATTAACAAATTCCCATCTGCCCATAACCGCGGGCACGGCTTTCGAAAGATCAATCCCTGCAGGGGAGTCCCAACTTAGCCCATGACAAGCTCTCACGGTCAACGAAGGAATAGACCTCCACCCGAGATATTCCGATCAGACTCGGTATCCCGGTACAACAAGACATTTCGACAGGGTAAAACTAAACCAGCAACACCGCTCGAATGTGCCGACAAATCCCGATAGGAGCTGCACATATCTCTTTCTCAGGGCACACTCGGATTGTCCTAGGTACGGGTAGGCCAGCCCAGAGTTGCCCCTGGTAGCCACCGGTAGCTGACAGGTGGACCAACACTCAGAGGAGCACTGGCCCGGGGGGTAAAATAATGATGACCCTTGAGTCTGCAGAACCCAAGGGAAAGAAAAGGCTAGGTGGCAAATGGTAAAACCAATGTTTGGCATTGCTAGAAGAGCTTTACTTAAGACGAACTGTCAAGGGGTTCCCATAATAGCCCAACCGTGTAAGGAACGCAAAATCCGGGAACATAACACCGATATGACGGAAACTAGGGCGGCAAGAGTGGAACAAAACACCAGGCATAAGGCCGAGCCTTCCACCCTTTACCAATTATATAGATGCATTAATTAAGTAAGATATATGGTGATATCCCAACAAGTAAATAAAAGTTCCAACAAGGAACGGCTCCAATCTTCCACCTGCAACTAACAACGCTATAAGAAGGGCTGAGCAAAGCGGTAACATAGCCAATCAACGGTTTGCTAGGACAATGGTGGGTTAGGGGATCGACATGGCAATTGGGAGGCTGACAAGCAAAAGGTAGGCATCGTAGCAGTGGCAAAGCAAAAGAGCGAGCAAACTAGCATAGCAAAGATAGTAGTGATTTCGAGGGTATGATCATCTTGCCTACACAGTTGTCAGAGTTGACTGGATCCTCGCAAGCAAACTCAACGGGCTCCTCGGTAGCGAACTCGTCTCCCGGCTCTACCCAACAAGACAAACAAGCAACAAGCATACAATCAACCACGGCAAGACCAAGCAATATGATGAAATGACGATATGCTATGCGGGATGCGATGCGGGGTGCAAAATGCAAGATATGACAGAAAATGCATGAACCTGGCATCAACTTGGAAAACCAAGTGTGTCACTGGATAGAGGGGAAGAAATCGCTTGAAAACGATATAAAGATCATTGGAATCGGAGCTACGGTTTGGAAATGGCGAGCGTTTTAAGATACGACACCGGTATGCGATTTACAGCAAGTAGGCATCTAAATGCAACGAAATGAACATGCTACAGCCACCAAACATGAAAACAAAATACATGGCAGTGATGTACACAAGATGGTTGACAAAACATTAGCACTGAGCCATAGGCAAATTCATCCATTAAGAGGTTCAAACAAGCATGGCTAAAACGCAAATGCAAAACAGATTTCAGACTTAGTGAAATTAACACTAGTCTGAAATTTCAGATCACGATGCTCTCTTCGGAGCAGCAAAACAACATGATAAAAAACCTGAACATGACAAGTAAGAACATGGCATGGAGCTACTCAACAAGCTTAAAAAAACACCCAAAGTGACCTAGGGCCAAAAGGGTTCACGAAATACTCTACCAAGCTCACGAACATAGCTCGAACACAATCAGTTTTCAGACTTAGTGAAAACTGAGACACGCTGAAATATAACTCACGAAGGCATGTAAACGAGCTCGATGCACTCACTACGGTGCAAGTCATGGCAAGGAAAGCATATAACCAGCAAGAAGGAACAAAGTGCTAGCTACACATGGCAAGAACGAAGGCATAGCATGCATGGAACACTAACGGTAGCATCGTCAAAATCGCAAACAAGTTGACGATCTGCCCAGATTAACAACGAAGCAAAAGTTGAGCTCGATTGAGTCAACCTAGAGCACTCCACATATCCAAACAAAGACATGGATGGAAAGAGCATAACATAATTATCAAAACTCCCTTACTGATCATCCTCAAAAGAGGCACGGATCACTAGGAAACAAGCTGGACATATAGCATCACGAACTAAAATATCCCAGACTTAGTGAAAATCACTAAGTCTCTGAAATCAGCAATCTCAGGTACCTCTCTTCGCAAGCTTGCACAAGACAACACACACATCCTAAAAATGCATGGGTGGCACCTCTGGAAAGAAGACAAAATGCTTAACAATTCATCCCAAAGGGGCACAGGCATATCATGCACGAATTAAACATGGCAAAAATGACAAAAGTGCATGATGAACTAACGGATCTGCAATTTAACTCACGAAGCCTCCTTCTAACAGCATTTTTGGCATCAATATGACCTCAAATGCAAATGATTCAATGGAATGAAATGATTTACATGTCGAGACGAAGATTTTGATATATCATATGCCCAAAACGGAGCTACGGTTGCGAAGATACAAGCAGTCAAAGGTAGCATAAAAACTTAACGGAGAGAGGCAAAAGTCAACCCTAGGGTTTACTGTTCACGTTCAGATCTGGATCGGGGCTCGCCGGGGCACGGACGCCGAGGTTCACCGGAGTGGGGCTTGAAGCTCGACGGAGCTCGAGGCGGGAGGAGGAGGCCGGGTGGCCGGAGTGGCGAGGGGCAGCGTGGTCGGTGGCGCGGACGCCGAGGGACGGCGTGGTCGGTGGCGGAGCCGCGGAAGCCGAGGCGGGGCGGCGCGGCTGCCGGAGTTGGTACGGCGGCGGGGAATCGGCCGGGCTCGGGGAAGAAGAGGGCGCGCGGGTGGCGGGGACTCGGGCCCGGTCGAGGAAGAAGAGGGCCGGCCCCGGGCTCCCGCGGGCCGGCGGCGGCGGCCGACGAAGTGGGCACGGAGGCGCCACATGTTGCGTCGTGGATGGCGGAGGCGGGCGGCGGCGGACGCGTCCGGCCGGGGGCGGACACGTCCGTCGGCGCGGATCTGGCGGGGATGATTTTTTTTAACTAGGGTTTGAGACGAGGGGATCCGGGATTTGGAGGAGGGGGTCTATATATAGGCATAGAGGGAGCTAGGAGAGTCCAAATGAGGTGCGGTTTTCGCCCACACGATCGTGATCGAACGCTCTAGGACATGGAGCAGAGTTTGGTGGGTTTTGGGCCAAATTTGGGGGGTGTTGGGCTGCAACACACACGAGGCCTTTTCGGTCCCTCGGTTAACCGTTGGAGTATCAAACGAAGTCCAAATGATACGAAACTTGACAGGCGGTCTACCGGTAGTAAACCAAGGCCGCTTGGCAAGTCTCGATCCAATCCGGAAATGTTTAAACCCCACACACGAAAGAAAGGTATAAATGACCACCGGAGGAGAACGAAGCGCCGGAATGCAAAACGGACAACGGGGAAAAGGCTCGAATGCATGAGATGAACATGTATGCAAATGCAATGCACGTGATGACATGTTAAGAGATGCACGAAAAAGAAAAACAACACGCGGAGACAAAAACCCAAACCCGAGAAATAAATATAAGTTAGCGCCGGAGACGGCAAGAGTTGGAGTACAATTAGGGAAATTATATCTGGGGCGTTACAACACTCCACCACTACGAAAAGATCTCGACCCGAGATCTAGGACTGAAAGAACTCCGGGTACTCAGAACGGAGGTGATCCTCGCGTTCCCAGGTGGCTTCACGGTCGGAATGGTGAGACCACTTAACTTTGAGAAATTTGATTGACTTGTTGCGAGTCTTGCGTTCAGTCTCTTCAAGAATAGCAACTGGGTGCTCACGATAAGAGAGATCTTCTTGGAGCTCAATGTCCTCGAAGTTGACGGTGCGGTCAGGAGTCTTGAAGCACTTTCGAAGCTGAGAGACATGGAACACATCATGAACATTTGCAAAGTTTGAAGGAAGCTCGAGTTGATAGGCGAGGTCGCCTCTCTTGCTGACAATCTTGAAAGGTCCCACGTATCTAGGGGCAAGCTTCCCTTTGATACCGAAGCGACGAGTACCTTTCACGGGAGAGACGCGGAGGTAAACATGATCTCCGATCTCGAAAACCAGATCACGGTGCTTACTATCATAGTAGCACTTCTGGCGGGATTGAGCTGCTTTGAGGTTATCACGAATGACTTTGCACATTTCTTCTGCTTCTGTGATTAAGTCATTACCCAGCAGTTGACGTTGACCGGTTTCAGACCAGTTGAGAGGGGTACGGCACTTCCTGCCATATAGAATTTCAAAGGGGGCCTTGCCCGAACTTGCTTGAAAGCTGTTGTTGTATGAGAATTCAGCATAAGGAAGACAATCCTCCCACTTCATGCCGAAAGAAATCACACAAGCCCTGAGCATGTCTTCAAGAATCTGATTGACACGCTCGACTTGACCGCTCGTTTGAGGATGGAAAGCTGTGCTGAAGCGGATGTTGGTGCCCATGGCCTTTTGAAAAGAATCCCAAAACTTGGAGGTAAAGATGCTGCCACGGTCTGAAGATATCACTTGAGGAATACCGTGCAGAGAGACAATGCGAGAGGTATAGAGTTCCGCCAATTGAGCTGCAGTGATCGACTCTTTGATAGGCAGAAAGTGCGCCACTTTGGTGAGCTTGTCGATGACAACAAATATAGCATCATTGCCACGCTTGGACTTTGGAAACCCAGTCACGAAGTCCATTTCAATGTGGTCGAACTTCCATTCTGGAATGGCAAGAGGTTGGAGGAGACCTGCTGGCCTTTGGTGTTCTGCCTTCACTCTTCTGCAGACATCACACTCGTTCACGAATTGAGCGATCTCGCGCTTCATTCGAGTCCACCAATAAGTTTGCTTGAGATCCTGATACATCTTCGTACTACCAGGGTGGATGGAGAGGAGAGAGTTGTGAGCCTCGTTCATGATCACCTTACGAAGTTCACCTTTGGGCACAACAATTCGATCCTCGAAGAAGAGAGTGTCCTTGTCATCAAGTCGGTAGCACTTGTACTTGGACTGACTCTTTGCAATACCAATCTTCACCTTTTTCACCATATTATCAAGAAGTTGGGCTTGGCGAATCTGGTCTTCTAAGGTAGGAGAGACTTGAAGGTTGGCGAGGAAACCTTGAGGAACAACTTGCAGATTAAGCTTGTGGAAAGCTTCACAAAGCTCGGGTTGATAAGGCTTGAGAATCAGACTGTTGCAATATGCTTTTCTGCTCAACGCGTCAGCAATCACATTAGCCTTGCCTGGAGTATACTCGATACTCGGATTGTACTCTTGAATCATTTCGACCCATCGAGTCTGCCTGAGGTTGAGATTAGGCTGGGTGAAGATGTACTTGAGACTCTTGTGATCAGTGAAAATATCCACTTTCCTTCCCAATAGAAGATGTCTCCAAGTCAACAAAGCATGCACAACTGCCGCCAACTCGAGATCATGAGTGGGGTAGTTCTTCTCATTAGGTTTCAACTGGCGAGAGGTGTAAGCGACAACTTTCTTCTCTTGCATCAGTACAGCACCGAGACCTTGGAGAGAGGCATCACAAAAGACCTCGTACGGCTTGGTTTCATCAGGCGGAGTCAGAACTGGAGCAGTGATCAATTTCTCTTTCAAAGTGTTGAAAGCAATATCACACTCCGGAGACCAAACGTACTTGACGTGCTTCTGAAGAAGATTTGAGAGAGGCTTGGCGATCTTAGAAAAGTTTTCAACGAATCTTCTGCAATAGCTTGCGAGACCGAGGAAACTGCGGAGTTGCTTCACGTTCTGAGGAGGTTCCCAATTCACAATTGCAGACACCTTCTCAGGATTCACGGAAATGCCCTTGGCAGAGATGATATGACCAAGACAAAGAACCTCATCGAGCCAAAATTCACACTTGGAGAACTTGGCGTAGAACTGATGTTCTCTGAGCTTGTCAAGAACCAAACGCAAGTGCTTAGCATGATCTTCCTTGTTCTTGGAGAAAACCAGAATGTCGTCGAGATAGACAAAAACGAATTCATTGGTGTAGGGGTTGAAGATGAAGTTCATCATGCGAGAGAACGTCGGAGGAGCGTTGGCGAGGCCAAAAGACATGACGGTGTATTCATATGAACCAAAGCTTGTTCTGAACACCGTCTTGGGAATATCTTGCTCACGAATACGAATCTGATGATAACCCATACGGAGATCAAGCTTGGAGAATACTTGAGCACCCTTGAGTTGTTCGAACAGCTCATTGATGTTGGGAAGTGGGTATTTGTTCTTGATGGTCTTCTTGTTTACTGGACGGTAATCAACACAAAGTCGACTCGATCCATCCTTCTTCTTCACGAAAAGAACACCACAACCCCACGGAGAGGTACTAGGCTGAATGAGACCCAATCTTTCTTGCTCATCGAGTTGTTTCTTCAGCTCCTTCAACTCTTCGGGGCCGAGCTTGTAAGGACGTTTGCACACAGGTTCCGTGCCAGGCTCAAGTTCAATAACGAATTCAACTGGCCGGTGCGGAGGCATTCCTGGGAGCTCTTCTGGAAAGACGTCTTGATACTCACAAACAACCGGAATCTGCGAAATAGCATCCAATTCACCCTTCTCATTGAGAGAAAACAACCGGATGGTATTATCCCGAGCGGCAAAGACAATGACATCCTCAGACGAATGAGTCAGTTGAATCTGCCTGGCTGCACAATCAAGCTGAGCTTTATGCTTAGAGAGCCAGTCCATCCCGAGAATAAGATCGATATCCGAGTTGCCAAGAACCGGAGGAGAAGCCAAGAACTTGTAGTCACCCAGAGTGATAGAAACATCCGGAACGATGGAGTTGGCCTGCATGCGCTTACCGGGAGAGACAACTTCTAAAGGACTAGGTAAAACTTGTGAGACCAATTCATGCCTATTTGTAAACGGTCTCGAGATGAAGCAATGTGATGCACCAGTGTCAAAAAGAACTTTTGCAGGAATATCATTAACAGGAAGGTTACCCATGATCACATCTGACGAGTCCTCTGCCTGAGCTGCATTCATCAAGTTGACCTTGGCGGACTTGGGGTTATGCTTGACCACAGCTGTACTTGCCGATCTGACAGGAGGAGGAGGAGGAAGACGCCTCTGGTTGGTACACTTGTTGGCATGGTGACCCTTCTGTTGGCACTTGTTGCACGTGACCTCTGAAAGCGGACGGTGATACGGAGCACTCGATCTTGGCGCTTGAGACGAAGACTTGTTCTGAAAGCCTGGGTTGGGTGGGTGGGAGAAACCACTGCCACCTTTGCTCTTCTGCTGATACGGCTGACGGAACGGAGGAGGAGGAAGCCAATACTTCTGCTGCTTGACCACTTGAGTAGAGGAAGACGGAGTAACATCTCTGGCACGCTTCCTGGAAGCATCACACCTCATCTGAGCAGCCTCTTGCTTCAGTGCCATGTTGTAGAACTCATCGTATCTCAACGGCTCAAAGAGGACAAGAGCGAGCTGAATTTCCTCACGAAGACCACCCCTGAACTGATAGATCATGCTCTTCTCATCAGGAACATCCTGCTTGGCAAAACGGGCGAGCTTCTGGAACAACTTGTTGTAGTCATAGACAGACAAAGAGCCTTGCTTCAGATTGCGGAATTCCTGACGCTTACTCTCAACCACACTTTGAGGGATGTGATGAGCGCGGAAATCTTGACGAAAATCATTCCAAGTGATAACACGTCCACCTCTGGAATCCTTGTACTGCTGGAACCACTCTGCAGCCTGATCTTTGAGCTGGAAAGAAGCGAACTTGACGAAATCTTCAGGCCTGACGTTGCTGCATTCAAAATGCTTGCCCAGATCCACTAGCCAATCGTCAGCATCGGTACCCTCAACACAACCGCTGAACGTCTTTTGGCCATTAGCAAGGAACTGGTTCAGTGTAGCAAAGTGGTGCTGATTATGGCCTTGATTCCCTTGACTGCCTTGATTGTGCTCTTGGAGAATTTGCATGATCAACTGTGTGTTTGCATTAGTAGCGGCCATCACAGCTTGCCATGCTTCCGGAGGAGGCGGAGGTGGAGGCGGTTCAGGATTCGGAGTCGTGCACGTTGGAGGAGCCATCCTGAACAGGTTGACCACCATTAGCACACTGATAGACAACAATATAGAAGCTGAATCCAACGGAATGAAAATTGCAACATATAGTCTTCACATCCGAACAGAATGAACGAATGCATTTCTCTTGAAGTGGTCACATATCCATAAATTGAGGAGCCACGAAGAATTAAGGTAGAGAAATAAATCAACAAGGTACGGATCAAGAACGAATAATCGGTAAGAAATCCCAATCTCAAACCAATATCCGTGGAAGAAGAACTAGAGCTACTAGAATTCCCACCTATGAAATTCCCGAACCTTTCTGGTTATGCAATCAGGTGTTGGGGATACAGGGGAAGCACAATATCTCACCCAAACTAGCAAATCCTACATCCAGCTGTATCCATCCTTCAACACATAACCAGGAAAACTTCGGAAACCATCTACCTCAACCTTCGAAAAGCATCCGTTATACAAGTTATGGCGATACTCCCGAACTCCCGCCCCAGTACTGGGTGGCGTCGAGGTTATCTCACCAACAAACTGCATAAAAGAGATTTTCGATGTCGCGCACAAATCTCAAGTATACCAGAATTGCAACGATAAAATTGTGACGACAACACCTCGGAGCTCAACTCCCCGGGACACTGCCACAACCCCTAAAGACAGGAGGCACCAAGAACAATGTTCTCGTCACAAAACCATCGGAACAAAACCAAGATACTCGCGTGATCCTAAAACAAATTTAGTGAAATTTGAGAAGAGAATAGTCAAAACTCTACGTCAGGATGCCTTACCAGAGCGATGAGGAGACTGGGAAGGAAAAAGAATTCCTAAGCTCTCCGATATATAATTCCTAAGGACTCAAAACATTTTTCTAGACACAACTCGGCTGCTAAAAACGATCAAGCAATGGGGCTCCTAAGGTCGGGGAAGGCTCTGATTACCAACTTGTAACGCCCTCGATGCGGCTATAGCTCCCACGTGTCGAGGCACGACTTAGAG
Source organism: Triticum dicoccoides (assembly GCF_002162155.2). NCBI lineage: Eukaryota > Viridiplantae > Streptophyta > Magnoliopsida > Poales > Poaceae > Triticum > Triticum dicoccoides. The sequence goes on along the minus strand of NC_041383.1, from coordinate 443,068,511 downwards.
GCATAACCGCATTGAAAGCAATGTCGCAAGTCAGGCAATCATTACAACATCCCATGTAATATATAATAAAAGGGGGAGATAACATAGTTGGCTTACACTCGCCACGTCACATCAGAGTACATAAATAACATCCATCAAACAAACACTCATGGCCCGACTACGGCGCCAAAATAGAAAAGAACCCAACATGCGACAAGGTCCTGAATCGATAACCCCAACTAGGCACCACTACTGATCATCGGGAAAGGAAACATAATAACGCTGAGAGTCCTCGTGGAACTCCCACTTGAGCTCGTACTCGTCACCTGGAGCAGAATCTCCTGGACCTGCATCTGGAGTTGTAGTATCTGTGAGCCACAGGGACTCAGCAATCTCACACCCACGCGATCAAAACTATTTGAGCTCATAGGAATGGATAAGGCAAATATATGTGGAGCTGCAGCAAGCGACTAGCATATGTGGTGGCTAACTTATACGCAAAAGAGAGCGAGAAGAGAAGGCGAAGCACGAGCGAGAAGCTAAAGGAACATCCTGCGCAAGCATAACTCCAACACCGTGTCCACTTCCCGGACTCCGCCGAGAAGGGGCCATCACGGTAACACACACGGTTGTTTCATTTTAATTAAGTTTAGTTCAAGTACTCTACAACCGGACATTAACAAATTCCCATCTGCCCATAACCGCGGGCACGGCTTTCGAAAGTTCAATCCCTGCAGGGGAGTCCCAACTTAGCCCATGACAAGCTCTCACGGTCAACGAAGGAATAGACCTCCACCCGAGACATTCCGATCAGACTCGGTATCCCGGTACAACAAGACATTTCGACAGGGTAAAACTAAACCAGCAACACCGCCCGAATGTGCCGACAAATCCCGATAGGAGCTGCACATATCTCTTTCTCAGGGCACACTCAGATTGTCCTAGGTACGGGTAGGCCAGCCCAGAGTTGCCCCTGGTAGCCACCGGTAGCTGACAGGTGGACCAACACTCAGAGGAGCACTGGCCCGGGGGGTAAAATAATGATGACCCTTGAGTCTGCAGAACCCAAGGGAAAGAAAAGGCTAGGTGGCAAATGGTAAAACCAATGTTGGGCATTGCTGGAAGAGCTTTACTTAAGACGAACTGTCAAGGGGTTCCCATAATAGCCCAACCGTGTAAGGAACGCAAAATCCGGGAACATAACACCGATATGACGGAAACTAGGGCGGCAAGAGTGGAACAAAACACCAGGCATAAGGCCGAGCCTTCCACCCTTTACCAATTATATAGATGCATTAATTAAGTAAGATATATGGTGATATCCCAACAAGTAAATAAAAGTTCCAACAAGGAACGGCTCCAATCTTCCACCTGCAACTAACAACGCTATAAGAAGGGCTGAGCAAAGCGGTAACATAGCCAATCAACGGTTTGCTAGGACAATGGTGGGTTAGGGGATCGACATGGCAATTGGGAGGCTGACAAGCAAAAGGTAGGCATCGTAGCAGTGGCAAAGCAAAAGAGCGAGCAAACTAGCATAGCAAAGATAGTAGTGATTTCGAGGGTATGATCATCTTGCCTACACAGTTGTCAGAGTTGACTGGATCCTCGCAAGCAAACTCAACGGGCTCCTCGGTAGCGAACTTGTCTCCCGGCTCTACCCAACAAGACAAACAAGCAACAAGGATACAATTAACCACGGCAAGACCAAGCAATATGATGAAATGACGATATGCTATGCGGGATGCGATGTGGGATGCAAAATGCAAGATATGACGGAAAATGCATGAACCTGGCATCAACTTGGAAAACCAAGTGTGTCACTGGATAGAGGGGAAGAAATCACTTGAAAACGATATAAAGATCATTGGAATCGGAGCTACGGTTTGGAAATGGCGAGCGTTTTAAGATAGGACACCGGTATGCGATTTACAGCAAGTAGGCATCTAAATGCAACGAAATGAACATGCTACAGCCACCAAACATGAAAACAAAATACATGGCAGTGATGTACACAAGATGGTTGACAAAACACTAGCACTGAGCCATAGGCAAATTCATCCATTAAGAGGTTCAAACAAGCATGGCTAAAACGCAAATGCAAAACAGATTTCAGACTTAGTGAAATTAACACTAGTCTGAAATTTCAGATCACGATGCTCTCTTCGGAGCAGCAAAACAACATGATAAAAAACCTGAACATGACAAGTAAGAACATGGCATGGAGCTACTCAACAAGCTTAAAAAAACACCCAAAGTGACCTGGGGCCAAAAGGGTTCACGAAATACTCTACCGAGCTCACGAACATAGCTCGAACACAATCAGTTTTCAGACTTAGTGAAAACTGAGACACGCTGAAATATAACTCACGAAGGCATGTAAACGAGCTCGATGCACTCACTACGGTGCAAGTCATGGCAAGGAAAGCATATAACCAGCAAGAAGGCACAAAGTGCTAGCTACACATGGCAAGAACGAAGGCATAGCATGCATGGAACACTAACGGTAGCATCGTCAAAATCGCAAACAAGTTGACGATCTGCCCAGATTAACAACGAAGCAAAAGTTGAGCTCGATTGAGTCAACCTAGAGCACTCCACATATGCAAACAAAGACATGGATGGAGAGAGCATAACATAATTATCAAAACTCCCTTACTGATCATCCTCAAAAGAGGCACGGATCACTAGGAAACAAGCTGGACATATAGCATCACGAACTAAAATATCCCAGACTTAGTGAAAATCACTAAGTCTCTGAAATCAGCAATCTCAGGTACCTCTCTTCGCAAGCTTGCACAAGACAACACACACATCCTAAAAATGCATGGGTGGCACCTCTGGAAAGAAGACAAAATGCTTAACAATTCATCCCAAAGGGGCACAGGCATATCATGCACGAATTAAACATGGCAAAAATGACAAAAGTGCATGATGAACTAACGGATCTGCAATTTAACTCACGAAGCCTCCTTCTAACAGCATTTTTGGCATCAATATGACCTCAAATGCAAATGATGCAATGGAATGAAATGATTTACATGTCGAGGCGAAGATTTTGATATATCATATGCCCAAAACGGAGCTACGGTTGCGAAGATACAAGCAGTCAAAGGTAGCATAAAAACTTAACGGAGAGAGGCAAAAGTCAACCCTAGGGTTTACTGTTCACGTTCAGATCTGGATCGGGGCTCGCCGGGGCACGGACGTCGAGGTTCACCGGAGTCGGGCTTGAAGCTCGACGGAGCTCGAGGCGGGAGGAGGAGGCCGGGTGGCCGGAGTGGCGAGGGGCAGCATGGTCGGTGGCGCGGACGCCGAGGGACGGCATGGTCGGTGGCGGAGCCGCGGAAGCCGAG
>NC_041383.1:443038925-443064830 GCF_002162155.2 Triticum dicoccoides | reverse complement strand
GAAGTGGGCACGGAGGCGCCACGTGTCGCGTCGTGGATGGCGGAGGCGGGCGGCGGCGGACGCGTCCGGCCGGGGGCGGACACGTCCGTCGGCGCGGATCTGGCGGGGATGATTTTTTTTAACTAGGGTTTGAGACGAGGGGATCCGGGATTTGGAGGAGGGGGTCTATATATAGGCATAGAGGGAGCTAGGAGAGTCCAAATGAGGTGCGGTTTTCGCCCACACGATCGTGATCGAACGCTCTAGGACATGGAGAAGAGTTTGGTGGGTTTTGGGCCAAATTTGGGGGGTGTTGGGCTGCAACACACACGAGGCCTTTTCGGTCCCTCGGTTAACCGTTGGAGTATCAAACGAAGTCCAAATGATACGAAACTTGACAGGCGGTCTACTGGTAGTAAACCAAGGCCTCTTGGCAAGTCTCGGTCCAATCCGGAAATGTTTAAACCCCACACACGAAAGAAAGGTAGAAATGACCACCGGAGGAGAACGAAGCGCCGGAATGCAAAACGGACAACGGGGAAAAGGCTCGAATGCATGAGATGAACATGTATGCAAATGCAATGCACGTGATGACATGTTAAGAGATGCACGAAAAAGAAAAACAACACGCGGAGACAAAAACCCAAACCCGAGAAATAAATATAAGTTAGCGCCGGAGACGGCAAGAGTTGGAGTACAATTAGGGAAATTATATCTGGGGCGTTACAATACGTTATCTAGATTAAGACTTAGAGTCATCTAGATCATTATAAAGCTTGTATCGATGCAACTCTTTACGACGAACTCTTTATCACCTCCATAACCGAGAATTATTTCCTTAGTCCTCTTAGGTAACTAAGGGTAATTTTGGCTGCTGTCCAATGATCTACTCCTGGATCACTATTGTACCCCCTTGCCAAACTCATGGCAAGGCACATAACAGGTCTGGTACACAGCATGTCATACTTTATAGAACCTATGGCTGAGGCATAGGGAATGACTTTCAGTCTCTCTCTATCTTCTGCTGTGGTCGGGCTTTGAGTCTTACTCAACTTCACACTTTACAATACAGGCTAGAACTCCTTCTTTGACTGATCCATTTTGAACTCCTTCAAAATATTGTCAAGGTGTGTGCTTTGTGAAAGTCCTATTAAGCGTCTCGATCTATCTCTATAGATCTTGATGCCCAATACATAAGTAGCTTTACCAGGGTATTTTATTGGAAAACTCTTATTCAAGTATCTTTTATGCTATCCAGAAATTCTACGTCTTTTCCAATCAACAATATGTCATCCACACATAATATTAGAAATTCTATAGAGCTCCCACTCACTTTCTTGTAAATACAGGCTTCTTCGAAAGTCTGTATAAAATCATATGCTTTGATCACCTCATCAAAGCGTATATTCCAACTCCGAGATGCTTGCACCAGTCCATAGATAGATCGTTGGAGCTTGCACACTTTGTTAGCACCTTTAGGATTGAGAAAACCTTCTGGTTGCATCATATACATCTCTTCTTTAAGAAATCTATTAAGGAATGTAGTTTTGACATCCATTTGCCAGATTACATAATCATAAAATGCAGCAATTGCTAACATGATTCGGATAGACTTAAGCATAGCTACGGGTGAGAAGGTCTCATCGTAGTCAACTCCTTAAACTTGTCAAAAACCTTTTGCGACAAGTCGAGCTTTATAGACAGTAAAATTACCATGAGCGTTAGTCTCTTCTTCTTGAAGATCCATTTATTCTCTATGGATTACCGATCATCAGGCAAATCCACCAAAGTCCACACTTTGCTCTCATATATGGATCCTATCTCAGATTTCATGGCCTCAAGCCATCAATCAGAATCTGGGCTCATCATAGCTTCTTCATATATAGTAGGTTCGCCTTTCTTTAGTAACATGACTTCTAGGACAGGATTACTGTACCACTCTAGCGTGGATCATGCTCTAGTGGACCTACGAAATTCAGTAGTAACTTGATCTGAAGTTTCATGATCATCATCATTAGCTTCCTATCTAGTTGTTGTAGGCATCACGGGAAATTTTTTCTCTAATGTATTACTTTCCAATTTGAGAGAAGGTACTTTTACCTCATCAAGTTCTACTTTCCTCCCACTCACTTATTTCGAGAGAAACTCCTTCTCTAGAAAGGTTCCATTCTTGGCAACAAAGATCTTTCCTTCGGATCTGTGGTAGAAGGTGTACCCAATTGTTTCCTTAGGGTATCCTATGAAGACGCACTTCTCTGATTTGGGTTCGAGCTTATCAGGCTGAAGCCTTTTGACATAAGTGTCGCAACCCCAAACTTTAAGAAACGACAGCTTAGGTTTATTACCATACCATAGTTCATACGGTGTCGTCTCAATGGATTTAGACAGTGCCCTTTTTAATGTGAATGTAGCTATCTCTAATGCATAACCCCAAAACGATAGTGGTAAGTCGGTAAGAGACATCATAGATTGCACCATATCTAATAAAGTACGGTTACAACATTCGGAAACACCATTACACTGTGGCGTTCCAGGTGGCGTGAGTTGTGAAACTATTCCACATTGTTTTAAATGAAGGCCAAACTTGTAACTCAATTATTCACCTCCGCGATCAGATCATAGAAACTTTATTTTCTTGTTACGATGATATTCCACTTCACTCTAAAATTCTTTGAACTTTTCAAATTTTTCACACTTGTGTTTCATTAAGTAGATATACCCATATCTGCTCAAATCATATGTGAAGGTCAGAAAATAATGATACCTGACGCATGCCTCAACACTCATCGGACCGCATTATGTATTATTTCCAGCAAGTCATTGGCTCGCTCCATTGTTCCAGAGAACGGAGTTTTAGTCATCTTGCCCATGAGGCATGGTTCGCAAGTATCAAATGATTCATAATCAAGTGATTCCAAAAGCCCATCTCCATGGAGTTTCTTCATGCGGTTTACACCAATATGACCTAAACGGTAGTGCCGCAAATATGTTGTACTATCATTATCAACTTTGCATCTTTTGGCATCAATATTATGAATATGTGTATCACTACGATCGAGATTCAATAAACCATTAACATTGGGTGTATGACCATAGAAGGTTTTATTCATGTAAACAGAACAACAATTATTCTATGACTTTAATGAATATCCATATCGCAATAAACATGATCCAATCATATTCATTCTCAACGCAAACACCAAATAACATTTATTTAGGTCCAATACCAATCCCGAAGGTAGAGGAGTGTCAGATGGTGATCTTGTCAACCTTGGAATCACTTCCAACACACATCGTCGCCTCACCCTTAACTAGCCTCTGTTCATTTTGCAACTCCTGTTTCGAGTTACTAATCTTAGCAACTGAACTGGTATCAAATACCTTGGGGTTACTATGAACACTAGTAAAGTACACATCAATAACATGTATATCAAATATACCTTTGTCCACTTTGCCATCCTTCTTATCCACCAAGTATTTGGGGTAGTTCCGCTTCCAGTGACCATTTCCTTTGTAGTAGAAGCACTCAATTTCAGGCTTAGGTCTATCTTTGGGCTTCTTCATGTTAGTGACAACTTGCTTGCCATTCTTCCTAGAGTTCCCTTTCTTTCCCTTGCCCTTTTTCTTGAAACTAATGGTCTTGTCAACATCAACACTTGATGCTCTTTCTTAATTCCTACCTTTGCCGATTTTAGCATCGCAAAAAGCTTGGGAATCATTTTCGTCATCCCTTCGATATTATAGTTCATCACGAAGTTCTAGTAGCTTGGTGATAGTGACTAGAGAATTCTGTCGATCACTATCTTATCTAGAAGATTAACTCCCACTTGATTCAAGCAATTGTAGTGCCCAGACATTCTGAGCACATGCTCACTAGCTGAGCTATTCTCCTCCATCTTGTAGGCAAAGTACTTGCCAGAGGTCTCATACCTCTCGACACGGGTATGAGTCTGAAATACCAATTTCAGCTCTTGGAACATCTCATATGCTCAGTGGCGTTTAAAACGTCTTTGAAGCCCCGATTCTAAGCCCTAAAGCATGGAAAATTCAACTAGCAAGTAGTCATCATATCGAGCTTGCCAAACGTTCATAACATCTGCATTTTCTCCTACAATAGGTCTGTCACCTAGCGGTGCATCAAGGACATAATTCTTCTGTGCAGCAATGAGGATAATCCTCAGATCACGGACCCAGTACGCATCATTGCACTTAGATAGACATCCCTCAAGTCATCTAAATGATACGTGATCCAAATCAACTAACCCATGTCTGATCATCACGTGAGATGGGGTAGTCATCAATGGTGAACATCTCTATGTTGATCATATCTACTATATGATTCACGTTCGACCTTTCGGTCTCAAGTGTTCCGAGGCCATGTCTGTACATGCTAGGCTCGTCAAGTTTAACCCGAGTATTCCGCATGTGCAAAACTATCTTGCACCCATTGTATTTGAACGTAGAGCCTATCACACCCGATCATCACATGGTGTCTCAGCACGAAAAACTGTCGCAACGGTGCATACTTAGGGAGAACACTTATACCTTGAAATTTTAGTTAAGGGATCATCTTATAATGCTACCACCGTACTAAGCAAAATAAGATGCATAATGATCAAAGTCACATGCAATCAAAATATGTGATATGATATGGCCATCATCATCTTGTGCTTTTGATCTCCATCTCCAAAGCATCGTCATGATCTCCATCGTCACTGGCTCGACACCTTGATCTCCATCGTAGCGTCGTGGTCGTCTCGCCAACTATTGCTTCTACAACTATCGCTACCACTTAGTGATAAAGTAAAGCAATTACATGGCGTTTGCATTTCATACAATAAAGTGACAACCATAAGGCTCCTGCGAGTTGCCGATAACTTCTACAAAACATGATTATATCATACAACAAAGTATATCACATCATGTTTGATCATATCACATCACAACATGCCCTGCAAAAACAAGTTAGACGCCCTCTACTTTGTTGTTGCAAGTTTTACGTGGCTGCTACGGGCTTCTAGAAAGAACCGTTCTTACCTACCGCACAAAAACCACAATGGTGATTTATCAAGTTTGTTTTTTAACCTTCAATGAGGACCGGCAGTAGTCAAATTTGATTCAACTAAAGTTGGAGAAACAGACACCCGCCAGCCACCTTTATGCAAAACTAGTTGCATGTCTTTCGGTGGAACCAGTCTCATGAACGTGGTCATGTAAGGTTGGTCCGGGCCGCTTCATCCAACAATGCCGCCAAATCAAAATAAGACATTGGTGGTAAGAAGTATGACAATCACCGCCCACAACTCTTTGTGTTCTACTCGTGCATATCATCTACGCATAGACCTAGCGCGGATGCCACTGTTGGGGAACGTAGTAGGCAATTTCAAAAAAATTCCTACACTCACGCAAGATCTATCTAGGAGATGCATAGCAATGATAGGGGGAGAGTGTGTCTACGCACCCTCGTAGACCGAAAGCGGAAGCGTTTGACAAAGTAGTTGATGTAGGTGAACTTCTTCTCATTCTGACCGATCAAGTACCGAACGTACGTCACCTCCGAGTTCTGCACACGATCAGCTCGATGACGTCCCTTGAACTCTTGATCCAACAGAGTGTCAAGGAAGCATATAAGTTCCCTCAGCCCGAGGGCATGGTGACGGTGATGGTGAAGTTATCCGCGCAGGGCTTCGCCTAAGCACAACGAGAATATGACCGGAGACGTAAACTGTGGAGGGGGGCACCGCACATGGCTAACAATTGTTGGTGTGTCTTATAGGCGTCCCCTCCCCATGTATATATAGGTGGGAGGGGGAGGACAGCTGCCTTGGGGCGCCCAATTAGGAGGAACTTGGGCCCCTAGTCCAATTCGGCCTGCCCCCTTACTTCTTTTTGCCAGAGAGAAAAGGGAAGGGGGAAGGAGAGAAGGAAGGGGGCGAACCCCTTCTCCTCCTTCTCAAATTCGGCCACATGCCTAAGGGGGGTGCACCACCCCTTGTAGGCTGGTGTGCTCCCCTCTTATGTCCCATATGGCCCATATCTTCCCCCGGGGGTTCCGGTAACCCTCGGTACTCCGATAAATACCCGATACTATCCGGAACACTTCCCAAGTCTGAATACTATCATCCTATATATAAATATTTACCTATCGACCATTGCGAGACTCCTCGTCATGTCCGTGATCTCATCCAGGACTCCGAAAAACATTCGGTTACCAAATCACATAACTCATATAATACAAAATCGTCATCGAACGTTAAGTGTGCGGACCCTATGGGTTCGAGAACTATGTAGACATGACCAAGACACCTCTGCGGTTAATAACCAAGAGCAGAACCTGGATGGTCATATTGGCTCCCACATATTCTATGAAGATCTTTATCGGTCGAACCGTTATGACAACGTACATTATTCCCTTTGTCATTGGTATGTTACTTTCCCGAGATTCGATCGTCGGTATCTTCATACCTAGTTCAATATCGTTACCGGCAAGTCTCTTTACTCGTTCCGTAATGCAACATCCTACAACTAATTCATTAGTCACTTTGCTTGGAAGGCTTCTTATGATGTGCATTACCGAGAGGGCCCAGAGATACCTCTTTGATACTCAGAGTGACAAATCCAAATCTCGATCTATGCCAACCCAACAAACACCTTCAGAGATACCTGTAGAGCATCTTTATAATCACCCAGTTATGTTGTGACATTTGATAGCACATAAGGCATTCCTTCGGTATCCGGGAGTTGCATAATCTCATAGTTGCAGGAATATGTATTTGACATGAAGAAAGCAATAGCAATAAAACTGAACAATCATTATGCTAAGCTAACGAATGAGTCTTGTCCATCACATCATTCTCCTAGTGATGTGATCCCGTTTATCAAATGACAACACATGTCTATGGTTACAAAACTTAACCATCTTTGATCAATGAGCTAGTCTAGTAGAGGCTTACTAGGGACACAGTATTTTGTCTATGTATCCACACATGTATCAAGTTTCCGGTTAATACAACTCTAGCATGAATAATAAACATTTATCATGAAATAAGGAAATATAAAATAACAACTTTAGTATTGCCTCTAGGACATATTTCCTTCAGCTCAAGCACTAGTGGCGGAGTGGCAGTGATCTAAATCGGTAGCCGCTCCAGGAGGGACCGTACTACCAGAGAGCAGTCGTGGCAGAGCAGCTGCGCGTGTGAAAGCCAGGGCAGCTGGTCGCGTAGCAGCATCTAGGGTAGCAGTAGCAGGAGCTCGAGCGAGAGCCGGAGCTGTTGTTCGTGTAGCAGTAGTGCGAGCAGGAGTAGACCAGCAGTGCAAGCAAGAGTAAGAGCAGCAGCGCGAGCAAGAGCTAGAGCTAGAGAAAACTAGACAGGGGACCGAGAGCGAGAGCAAGAGCTAGAGCAGCAGCACGAGCAAGAGCCAGAGAAGACCAGGCAGGGGATCGAGAGCAAGAGTAGAGTAGCAGCGTGAGCGAGAGCCGAAGGAGCAGCAGGAGCAAGGCTAGCGAGAGCAGCACCATCACGGTTCTGTGGGAATGGAGGTGGCGCGAAACATGAGGCGACCATGTAGGAAGCTCCTTGGAGGTGGAGGATAGGGTGGCTAAACTGGCGGGACGATGAGATAGACGACGGTGATACGTCTCCGTCATATCTACTTTTCCTAATGCTTTTCCTCTTGTTTTGGACTCTAATTTGCATGATTTGAATGAAACTAACTTGGACTGACGCTGTTTTCAGCAAAACTACCATTGTGTTGTTTTTGTGCAGAAATAAAAGTTCTCGAAATGGAACGAAACTTTTTGAAAAATTAATTCAGAATATATAAAAAATACTGGAGCCAAGAACCACCGGAGGGCCGGGGGGGCCTGGGTGAGCACGACCCACCAGGGCACACCCCCCCCCCCTCCAAGAGCACCCAGGTGGGTTGTGCCTGCCTGGTGGCCTCGCAGACCCTGATTCCAACTATATAAAATCCCATATTTGGAGGAAAAAATCAGGGAGAAAGTTTCACGATACAGAGCCGCCACCACCTTCTATTCTCACCGGGAGGCCAGATCTGGAGTCCGTTTTGGGCTCCGGAGAGGGGGATCTTCAATCTTTATCATCACCAATTCCATGATGCTCCCCATCGGGAGTGAGTAATTTTTTCATAGGCTCGCTGGTCGGTGAGGAGTTGGATGAGATTCATCATGTAATCGAGTTAGTTTTGTTAGGGCTTGATCCCTAGGATCTGTTATGTTCTGAGTTTGATGTTGTTATGACTTTGCCATGCTTAATGCTTGTCATTTTGGGCTCGGGTGCTATGATTTCAGATCTGAACTATTTATGTTTTCACCATTATATCTATGTTCTAGATCCTATCTTGCAAGTCATATTCACCTATTACGTGTTATGATTCGTAAACCCCGGGGTGACAATAATCGGGTTACTTTATGGTGATGACCGTAGTTTGAGGAGTTCATGTATTCACTATGTGTTAATGCTTTGTTCCGATTCTCTATTAAACGGAGGCCTTAATATCCCTTAGTTTCCTTACGGACCCCGCTGCCACGGGAGGGTAGGACAAAAGATGTCATGCAAGTTCTTTCCATAAGAACGTATGACTATTTACGGAATACATGCCTACATTATATTTATGAACTTGAGCTAGTTTTGTATCGCCCTAGGTTATGGTTGTTATATGATGAATATCATCCAACGAATCCACCGATCCAATGCCTATGAATTTTCCACATATTGTTCTTGCTAAGTTACCACTGTTGTTGTTACTGTTACACCTGCTACAAAATCATTGCTATCACCATTATTGTTACTATTGTTGTCACTACCACTATCAAAACTATCATATTACTGTGCTACTGATCACCGTGCTACAGATATTTAATCTCCAGGTGTGGCTGAATTGACAACTCAATTGCTCATACTTGCAAATATTCTTTGGCGCCCCTTGTGTCGAATCTAAAAATTTGGGTCGAATACTCTACCCTAGGAAATTGTTGCGATCCTCTATACTTGTGGGTTATCAAGACCTTTTCTGGCGCCATTGCCGGGGAGCATAGGTATATTGATTGAGTCACTTGGGATTATTATCTATTTATCACTATGAAGAATCTGAAGGATGCAAAAACCACGATTGTTCCCTCTAGGAAGAGGGGAGGTGATGAACTGCCATCACACTCTGCACTTGATTCACCTTCTATTTTGAGTAGACTTGCAACACCACCACATGCTATTAATCCTAATATGTTGCAAGTTATCGATAATGTTACTTCTATGAATGTTACTCATGACGATGCTAGTACCTTGCTTGATGATAATATGCCACTAGGTGAATTTCTTGATGAACAAATTGCTAGAGCTAAAGATATTGAGAATGTTGAAACTAATGAAATTATTGAAAATGATGAAGTACTTGAAACTGAAAATCTTGAAACACCTACTAGGCCTAGCTCTCCTAGATATGAATTACCTAAGATACCTGAAGGTTATGTTATGGATGAGGAGACAGCTAGAGATTTTCTTGCTTGCAATGATAGAGATGATCTTAAGAAATTATTAAGCAAACTGAAAGAAAAATCTTTGAATGCTAGAATGAAATGTGATCCAAGTTTGCTACTTCTCCTATCTTTGTTGATAATAAGGATTATGAATTCTCTGTTGACCTAGAGTTAATTACTTTGGTTGAATCTGATCCTTACCATGGCTATGAAGCTAAAACTGTTGTGGCACACCTTACCAAATTAAATGATATAGCCACCCTATTTGCTCATGATGATAAAATTTGCTACTATTATATTCTCAAATTATTTCCGTTCTCATTAAAGGGTGATGCTAAGATATGGTACATACTGTTTCTCCTGGTTGTGTGTGTGGTCCCTAGGATATGATTTATTACTTCTCTGAAAAATATTTTCCTACTCATAAAAAACAAGCTGCCTTACATGAAATATTTAACTTTGTGCAAATTGAAGAAGAGAGTCTCCCACAAGCTTGGGGGAGGCTTCTCCAATTGCTTAATGCTTTGTCTGATCATCCTCTTAAGAAAAATGAAATACTGGATATCTTATACAATGGACAAACCGATGCTTCTAGGGACTTCCTAGATAGTTTTGCTGGTTGTATTTTTAGGGAATGAACAGTTGAACAAGCTGAGGAATTATTGAATAATATATTGAAAAATTATGATGATTGGACTCTTCCTGAACCACCGCCTAAACCCACTCCGAAGAGGAGGGGTATCTTATATGTTAGTCCTGAAGATATGCAAGAGGCAAAGAAAAGTATGAAAGAAAAAGGTATTAAAGCAGAGGATGTTAAAAAATTACCTCCTACTGAAGAAATGCATGGACTTGATACACCACCACCAAAGGTGGTAAAGGTAAACTCTTTGATGAAATTTGATGAAAGTGACAACCCTCCTAATATGCATCCTAGTCAATGCCTTTATGAATTTGATAATTACATTAGAAAGCAAGACCATTTCAATGAAAATGTTATGAAACAATTGAAATACAACTCTGATATGATTGCTCGCTTGAGTGACTTGTTATTAAGAATCTCTAATGATGTTAGAGGTGTAGGAAAACATGCCTCTATGGTTCATACTCAGTTAGAACAAGTTGCTAAATCTCAAAGAGAATTGCATGATGAAATGAATAATAATATGAATGATCATGCTATTGGAGTAATGACTACAGGAGGTAGAATTACTCAGGAACCATTTTATCCTAAGGGACACTCCAAAAGAATCGAACAAGCACTAGTACAGCGAGGTGTTATACAAACAGTTTTTAACCCCTTTCTGCGACGGTGTTCTGAACCATCGCCAAGTGAATGGCTGCGATATGGGGGGTCCTTCCCACATGACCCAGAAACCGTCGGGGATAAGCCCTCCTGGTACACATGCTCAGCAGAATGAGGTCATGTGCGACGAGCGAGCGATCAAATACGGTTATACATACAGTTGTGCTAAAAAGTACAATTGTACAGGCCAAATCGTGTCCGGTCGTAAATACATCCCACATAGTTAGTCTCGGCTAAACGTTTTCGTTCGTATGTACATTCCACATAGTCAATCCAAGGAATATGTTTTTGTTAGTATGTACCTCCCACACAATTAATCCAAGAAGTACATTTCCATTCGTATATACATCCCACACAGTCACTCCAAGGAAAATGTTTCCGTTCGCAGGTACATCACACACAATTTTCCCCATTAAATCGTTTGTGATAGTGTTCCCATTGCACATGGTATTAACAATTTTATCGTTTGTGTTATTGAATGCATCACACATGGTGCATAGAAGAAGCATGTGGCAAAGGATGTCCATCACACACACTTTTTATGTGGTAAACGTTTGCGCAAGGTGGCCTAATGCAAACGGTTTTCAAGAGGATGTCATGTGTGATTGTTCATTGATCCAACACGGTTTATTCCTAGAAAATGTGTGTGTTGCCTGAGGTCATCGCCCAGAGTGTTTTCTAAATAACCGTTTGCAATAGACAAAACCAATTAGCAGGCTAATTGCCCTATTATTAATAATCCATTTATTAATCTAACTGACATTTCATATTAAGCACACAATATATTTCATTTTCATATTAACGAAGCAGGATTTCATAATTGAAATATGTTGGAGTACAGCTTCGGCACTCAGCTACCCCATTACACAACTTCACCAGCACCAAGTTTCACATGCAACATATATAACCTTTCAAAATTAGCATCAAAGACGGTACATAGACGGATGGATCTCATCTGGAAAACTGCTAAAGCGGAAGGTGAATATTGAGCCTTCATTGGTGTTGAAGGTCTTTGCAACTCTAGGACAGTGCCTGTCCACCCTTCGTCCTCTTCAGGAACACTTCAATATTGAATCGTGGGTGTTGTATGAATACCTTCCTAGCCTCCTGACCATAGAGGTGGTTTGAGAGGTAATCATCAGTGAATTGCTTCGGAAAGGTCTGAAAACAAGGATATGCATAAATATCTTCTCTAGATTTGAAATGGCGCAAAGGAATTAAAAAGACCAGGTGTAACAGTTAGTACCATCCTGTAGTGAACTGATGTCTTCTTCATTGTGCAGACAAAGATCTTGTTGGCTTTTGTCGCTAATTTCTTTATCGTAACAATCTTTCTGAGTTTCTTGACTTGACTGACATTCCTAGTCAACTCATTTCCACATATGCAAAAAGGGTCAAACAGTGGGTCAAAACCTCTGACAGCAGGACCTACATGTGCAAGACCAAAATTTTAAACATCTAATATTTAAAACAAGAAGTGGGAAGGTGTGTTATTAACTGCAACATGCCTAATATTTAAAAACAAGCAAACGTAGTCATTCAAACTTGTATTGTGCAGGTCTAAGTACACTTGTTATTGGCCCTGTTTGGATCCATGGGTTAGAGTTAGTTTGAGCTAGTTTGGGCTCAAATAGCCCTAAAGTATCCAAACATGAGGGCTAGTTTGAGATAGTTGCGTCAAACCCACCCAAAACAACTATCCCATAGAAGAGGTGTTGATTGGGGCTAGTTCTCCTAGTACATTTCTTGTCAATCTAACACTGTCATCCAAACACCTCTTTGGGTAGAGTTAGTTCAGGGTTAGTCATTGTTGTGTATCATTGTTATTTAGGAAATGTAGGATAGCGTAGGATTTATTCTACCTTGACTTGTACTCCAAGATGAACATATACTCCTATATATATGCCCACGAGGCTCAAGCAATACAATCAACTATTCCACCAATCTCTCTCATTCCCTTTTAACTGTCATGAGCTAGAAACTAACTCTAACTTCTAGCTAAGTTAGAGTATCCAAACAGTGCCATTGTTAAATCAAATGGACAGGCGTGTTAAATACTCCCTACGGTCCTTTTTACTCTGCATATAAGAATTATCTGAAGTCAAACTTCATAAAGTTTGACCTTATTTATATGAAAAAATGTCAACATCTACCATGCTAAAGTTATACAATATGAAAATTTAAG
The DNA here is from genome assembly GCF_002162155.2 of Triticum dicoccoides. NCBI lineage: Eukaryota > Viridiplantae > Streptophyta > Magnoliopsida > Poales > Poaceae > Triticum > Triticum dicoccoides. Next base: position 443,051,861 of record NC_041383.1, on the reverse strand, counting down.
TCATGACACATGTACTGATATTTAGTTCATATTGTGAATGTTGGTATTTTGTTCTATAAAGTTGGTCAAACTTTACGAGGCTTGACTTTAGACAAATCTTATATGTGAAGTAAAAAGATACGAAGGGAGTACAACATGCTAAACAACAACCAAATATAGCCATTAATAGAGCTACTATTAAATTTGGTATTGATGAAATTGAAATGCACATTTCATACTAGCACATATAGAACATCACACTGTTAATAGCTGAAATAAACAAGGCATACTACGAACAACCAAAGATGACAATTAAAACTGGACATATGCTAACTACAAGCAACCGAACAACCATAAACCATAGAAATAAACAAGCCGTAATGCAAACAACCGAATATAGCAATAAATATTGGACATGTTCTCACTACAAAAGGGGTTGGAGAAAACAAATCATGGATTTCCTCACTTGTCTCAGATTGGCTCCACCTTGCGGTCGATGTCGATGAGGTCTGACTTGCCAGCTAAGGATCCCAAGCCAGCGTCGTAGAACATGTCCTTCAGAAATGACAAAAGGGGCTCCATGGTGATGAAGGGTGGAAAATTGTTCATAGCGAGCCGCAGGAGATCAGCGGCAGGGCCATCAATGAGACCGACGGTTGTTGAACCCGAAGGGTTGGGGGTGGGCAACTTAACTTGTGAGATAACCTGCGTTAAGCCATCGGTGTCGACGACCTTGATGTTGTAGCCGGTGACCGTGACATGCCAGAATAATCTAGCCCGCTGATTTAAAGGCTCAATCCAGGTCCAGTCCTTGTCGTCAGCTTCCTCGACGACCACCTCGCCTACGTCGGGCGAAGAGGCCGCGGTAAAGCTCTTTTGGGCCATTCACTCCTGGAGCTCCCCAGGAAACATAATAGTCGTGTGCTATCAAACAAAAAACCACTCCAGCCGAGTCGATATTTTTGAGATTGTGAGGGATGCAGGTGGGAGTAAAATGTCGGGGCTCCAGTTCAAAAAAATTAGGGGCTACTAAAAATTTGGAACAACTGATTGAAGCAGAGCGGGAGTAACAGACATCACACACGGTCCACACATATGAATCGTGTGCTATCAAACAGAAAAACCCTCTACGCGGGTCGATATTTCTGAGAGGGAGGCAAGCCTCATGGAGCCCAATCTACTATGCTCATGTGAGTGATTGCAGGGGCACGGGCGTGGCACACGGGTAGTCTGACCGAACCGTGTCTATTGTGTACCCAATCGTAAACTGTTTCTCCATCCAACTCGTGTGCTGTTTATAAATTTGGCAAAAAGAATAACGCGGGAAAGGGTCATAACATGAACACAATTGCATGTGGACCAAATATATGTATGAAAAGGGTGGTTTGATGTTTGAATACCCAATGCGCAACTTTGATGTGGCACCTGTCGCACAAAGCACACAGTATTGCTAGTCAGCCACCCCCTATGAAACCCACTTCATGTCGGTGGTAAGGGAATCCTAGCTAGGAATGCATGCCCCCAGATAGTTAGGTTTAAAATCTCACCCTACTGTAACACAAAACCTATAGGATTCCATCATATATATGGTCAAATTTTCCCTTTCGATTCCGGACAAAGGTCGACCATGTCCCGACCCACAAATGTGTGCTTGTGGCGGGAGATTGGTGAAACCACATACGAACCACCTGCGGGTGGCCCTATACTATATGTTGAAAAGCTTGTGGTGTCATATTTAACTATACCATTCACAACTTTGATGTGGCACGTGTGCCTCATAAAATAACCGGACTTCCCTGACCCCATGGAGGTTGCGAGTAGTGCGAAGTAACTCCCCTACACACACACGTATCGGGGGGAGGGCATCTCACCAAGACGTACTATAACATGAACCAAACGGAATCCAACTTCATCGTATAACCTCTATCGCTCATTGTTGGTCAAAGTGATGGACGTCCGCACAGCCCCGCGAAATGGGCTACCTTGTCACCGATAAACTTGCGAGGAAGTACTGTCTGAAGACAAAAACCACTCAGTGCATGTGGCCCAATTATGTATGGAAGTGGTGTCTATGGTACTGGTGTTTGAATATGCAATGCGCAAATTTGATGTGGCACCATGCTTTGGAACCATAAAATCCCACACTGATTGTAGCATGCTTTGGAACCATAAAATCCCCCCACTGGGGTTCATGATGCATAGCATGCATGCGCTCAAACTTAATTAGGCCTAGAATGATCGACCTACTACTATATGGTAACATGAACCAAAGAAGAATAATCCACCCTAGTAACCTTTATCGTCGTCGGTCGAAACGATGGACGTCCACGCGGGCCCACAAATACATATAGGCTTGGCGCCCATATATAACCAAGCGAGTGAGAGTGTGCAAAGACAACCATTGCATGCATGTGTCCCAAACATATTTATGGAGGTGCGTAATGCATGCATATGTGTTGAATTAATACCTAATGCACAACATTGATGTGGTGCATACGTTCAAAATTGCATTGGTCCCCACACAGAGCAAGAGGTTCATGATGTATCATGTGCTCGCCCCCCCCCCCGATCCAGCGGGTGATACATCTCCGTCATATCTATAATTTTTGATTGTTTCATGCTAATATTATACAACTTTCACATATTTTTCACAACTTTTTATATGATTTATTACACTAAGCTATTGATCCAGTGCCCAGTGCCAGTTCCTGTTTGTTGCATGTTTTTTGTTTCGCAGAAAATCCATATCAAACAAGTCCATACGCGATAAAAATTTACGGAGAATTATTTTGGAATATTTATGATTTTTTGGAGGTGGAATCAACGCAAATGGGGGCCCACAGTGACCACAACCAACCAGGGCGCCGGCCACCCCCTGGCACGCCCAGGTCTCTTATGCCCTCCTCGAAAGTCGGTTGGGGCCCTTCTTCTGGGGCAAGAAAGATAATTTATGGAAAAAATCATGTAAAAATTCTAGCACAATCAGAGTTATGGATTTCCGGGAATTTAAGAAACCGTGAAGTGCCAGATCTGGGGAACGTGAAACCAAAGAGAACAGAGAGGGAGATCCAATCTCGGAGCGGCTCCCGCCCCTCCACCTCCATGGAGGCCATGGACTAGAGGGGGAACTCTCCTCCCATCTAAGGGGGAGGCCAAGGAAGAATAAGAAGGAGGGGGCTCTCTCCCCCTCTCTCCCAGTGGCGCCGGAGGGCCGCCGGGGCTAGGATCGTGACGGCGATCTACATCAACAATCTTGCTACCGTCAACACCAACTTTATCCCCCTCTATTCAGCGGTGTAACCCCTTCTCTCCACTGTAATCTCTACTTAAACATGGTGCTCAACTCCATGTATTATTTCCCAATGATCTATGGTTATCCTATGATGTTTGAGTAGATCCGTTTTGTCATGTGTGTTAATAATGATCTTGGTTGGTATGATTGTATATTTTATTTATAGTGCTGTCCTATGGTGCCCTCCGTCTCGCGCAAACGTGAGGGGGCCCTGTTGTAGGGTGTTGCAATATGTTCATGGTTTGCTTATTGTTAGTGTTGCGGGGGATGACAACAGCCTAAACGCGGATAAGTGGGGCGTATGGGAGTAAAGAGGACTTGATACTTAATGTTATGGTTGGGTTTCACGACCTTAATGATCTTTAGTAGTTGCGGATGCTTGCTAGAGTTCCAATCATAAGTGCATATGATCCAAGTAGAGAAAGTATGTTAGCTCATGCCTCTCCCTCATATGAAATTACAAGAATGATTACCGGTACTTGTTATCGATTGCCTAGGGACAAATGACTTTCTTGTTGACAAAAGCTGTCCACTTTTATTACCTCACAATTTATTGGTAGTTTCATACTTGTTCTAGGTCAAGCAAACATTAAAGTGTGCGTAGAGTTGTATCGGTGGTCGATAGAACTTGAGGGAATATTTGTTCTGCATTTAGCTCCTCATTGGGTTCGACACTCTTATTTATTGAAGAAGGCTACTAACGATCCCCTACACTTGTGGGTTATCATCGAGATAGATTCGTGTGTAGACATGTGCTATTATATATGTAATCTTGCCTATATCGTGAGCCAAGCAAAAAATTAATCCCCTCCTAAGTCAAAATAATTAACCTCTCTCGTTGTCAGTGAAAGTGATGGACCAAGCGGGCTGACAGATGGAAGCATCATCGATAACCACACGAGTTAGTGCCACAGGACAACCACCATCGCTTGCATGTGTGCCAAAACATATATATGGAGAGATGTGTGGTTGTTATGTTTTGAATACCTAATGCACAACCTTTGATGTGGCATATGCCTCAAAAATCGCAAAGTCCCCACACAGATGAGGTTCATGTGTAACACCTAGTATATGTTGGTCCCATCTCCCCTTTGACACGTACTATATATATATACTCCTACCCTAACACATCCCTAAAAGAATTAATCCTATACTCCTACCCTAACACATCCCTAAAAGAATTAATCCTCCTTGTTCGTCAAATGTGCCTGTCTCTCTCTCTCTCTCTCTCTCTCTCTCTCTCTTGTTGGCTCAAAGTGATGGAGGACGACCTCTCACGGGCCCACAGATGGCAGCACCGCATGCGAGTGAGTTCCTATAGGGCAACCACCGCCTGCATGGTATTGTGTTATGTTTGAATACCAATGCACAACTTTGATGTGGCACCTGCCTCGGGAACCGGAAAGTCCCCACATGGAGCGAGGTTATGACACACCCACACCCACACACTTCCCGCACCATCACCTCCATTCTGAGGCATGTCAAACTTTTTCTACAGTGAACATGTGACCAAGGGAGTGTCGTGTTAATGTTTAAAAAAACATAGATCATTCAACCCTTTTTATACAATGATTGATTTCCTAGGGATTTAATGTCCACAAATCAAATTTGAGGTACATGTGCACCAAAATGGATTGCAAAATCATATGTGTGTCCCTTGGTGCATGTTTCCCCATGAAAGAAATTTCAAAACATTGAGATACTGATTTTCAAAATTCAGTAAGTCCAAAACTTATTTGAAATTCATGAAACTTATCATGGTGTCATATATGGACACCAGTAGACTCTGATATTGTATTTTTTTTGTCAAATTTGAGACAATTTTTGATATATCTACTTACAAATGGGAGATTGTTAATAACTGACAACCAATATCTCATACCGAATATTTATTTGGACCATGTGTGTTAGACTGTTCCATGCTTCGGTTAAGAAGTAAAGCGGAAGAATGAATCATCAAAAAACAAAAACATTATACGTGACACGCGCCCACTGTGGCCTGCGAGCAGGCGTGAGTTGACGAGACGCATGCGAGCAGTCCACCGTGCAGGCAGACAGAGAGGCGTGCGTGCAGGCGTGTGAATTGACGAGAGGAGTTTTTGGTGCATAGTGTCACCGGGAGACGTGTGAGTAGGTGTATGAAATGATGGTATAGGAATGCCAGAAGTCCGCCGTGCAGGCTCACCGAGAAGCAAGACAACCTTTGATCACCGTCTGCCTCGCTCCCACTGGTCTGTATTAATGGCGCACCCGAGCGGCCGCACTCCCCCATCCTCGCCACACACATGATCCTCTCTCTCCCCCGCATCCTCAACGCCGCTCTCAGTCCTCAAAGCCGGCACCCCCCATCCTCGCCACACACACAATCCTCTATCTCCGCCAGCATCCTCGACGCTGATATGTCTCCAACGTATCTATAATTATTTATTGTTCCATGCTATTATATTACCCATTTTGGATGTTTATGGGCTTTATTTTACACTTTTATATCATTTTTGGGACTAACCTACTAACCGGAGGCCCAGCCCGAATTGCTATTTTTTTGCCTATTTCAGTGTTTCGAAGAAAAGGAATATCAAACGGAGTCCAAACGGAATGAAACCTTCGGGAGCGGTCTTTTTGGAACAAACGTGATCCAGAGGACTTGTAGTGGAAGTCAAGAAACAAAGGAGGCGGCCACGAGGGTGCCCGGCACGCCCCTACAGGTGGGTGCGCCCCCCACCCTCGTGGGCCCCTCGGGCGTCCACCGACCTTCTTCTTCCTCCTGCATATACCCATGTACCCCGAAAACATTAGAAGCGACCATGAAAACCTATTTCCACCGCCGTAACCTTCTCTATCTGTGATATCCCATCTCGGAGCCTTCGCCGGTGCTCCGCCGGAGGGGGAATCGACCATGGAGGGCCTCTACATTATCTCCAAGGCCTCTCCGATGAGTTGTGAGTAGTTTACCACCAACTTTCGGGTCCATAGTTATTAGCTAGATGGCTTCTTCTCTCTCTTTGAATCTCAATACAAAGTTCTCCTTGATCTTCTTGGAGATCTATTCGATGTAACTCTTTTTGCGGTGTGTTTGTCGAGATCCGATGAATTGTGGGTTTATGATCAAGTTTATCTATGAGAAATATTTGAATCTCCTACGAATTCTTTTATGTGTGATTAAGTTATCTTTGCAAGTCTCTTCGAATTATTAGTTTGGTTTGGCTTACTAGATTGATCTTTCTTGCAATGGGAGAAGTGCTTAACTTTGGGTTCAATCTTGTGGTGTCCTTTCCCAGTGACAGCAGGGGCAACAAGGCACGTATTGTATTGTTGCCATCGAGGATAAAAAGATGGGGTTTATATCATATTGCGTGAGTTTATCCCTCTACATCATGTCATCTTTCTTAATGCGTTACTCTGTTCTTTATGAACTTAATACTCTAGATGCATGTTGGATAGCGGTCGATGTGTGGAGTAATAGTAGTAGATGCAGGCAGGAGTCGGTCTACTTGTCACGTATGTGATACCTATATACATGATCATGCCTAGATAATCTCATAATTATTCGCTTTTCTATCAATTGCTCGACAGTAATCTGTTCACCCACCGTAATACTTATGCTATCTTGAGAGAAGCCACCAGTGAATGGCCCCCCGGGTCTATCTTTTATCATATAAGCTTTCAATCTAATTTTATTTGCCTCTTTATTTTTCCAATGTATATTATAAAATACAAAAAATATATTTATCTTATCATGTTATCTCTATGAGATCTCACTTTCGCAAGTGGTCGTGAAGGGATTGACAACCCCTTTATTGCGTTGGTTGCGAGTTCTTGTTTGTTTCTGTAGGTGCGTGGGACTTTTGAGGAGCCTCCTACTGGATTGATACCTTGGCTCTCAAAAACTGAGGGAAATACTTATGCTACTATTGCTGCATCACCCTTTCCTCTTCAAGGAAAACCAACGCAAGCTCAAGACATAGCAAGAAGGATTTCTGGCGCCGTTACCGGGGAGGTCTTTGCTCAAGTCAAGACATACCAAGTACCCATCACAAACTCATCTCCCTCGCATTTACATTATTTGCCATTTGCCTCTCGTTTTCCTCTCCCCCACTTCACCCTTGCCGTTTTATTCGCCCTCTCTTTCCCAATCTCCTCTCTCTTTCGCTTGCCTTTTGCCTTCTCGTCGCTATGGCTAGTCCTTCTATTATTGTTAATACTCCCAATCATGAAGTTATCAATTTTAAACAAAGGGAGGGAGAAAATTTAAAGGATGCTTGGCATAGAATTTGCAATGCTCAAAATAGATCTACTAGGAAGCACTCTACTTTCGTCCTTCTTCACAATTTTTATGTAGGCATTACTCCTTGGAATAGATGTATTCTTGATGCCATTACTGGAGGGAATTTCTTGGGTAGCCACACTTTTGATGCCTATAATGCTATGTTAGATTTGTTTGGTCCACCACCTCTCTTGGTTAATGGAACTATCTTAACTTTAGAACATGTAATGCAAAGGCTTGAAATTATTGAAAATAAAGTTGCTACTGTTGAGTTAATTGAAAATTTGGATAAAAAGATCCAAAATCAAATCACCCAATTTGGATCTAAGGTTGGAGCTACTCTAAAAAGTTTCAAGGATAAAGAACCTATAGTTAACGAAAGAATAGATCAAAATTCCTCAAGAATCGGTAAATTTGAGGATATCATTACCAACTTAGGGGCTGCCTTTTCATCTGTAAAAAATACTTCCACTCCGCCTACTAAAATTGCCAAATTAATGTATGTTCCTAAAAATAAGGGTGAATCTTCTAGTAAGGAAAATGCGGATCTCAAATCAATAAGTGTTCACCCCAATTGTCTCTCTATCATAAAGGAACCTTTTGCTTCAAATGAATTTATTGATGCCTAGGAGGTTAATCATTGCTAAAAATAAAGAAACTCCTAAAAATTATAAGTGCTTTATTGAAGAATTGAGTGCCAAAGATGGCACTACTTAGATCTATCCTCGCTTTTATGCCTAGCTTGGGGCGTTAAACAATAGCGCTAGTTGGGAGGCAACCCAATTTTATTTTTGTTTTTTGTGTTTGCTTCTGTTTAGTAATAAATTTTGCAACTACCTTCTGTTTAGATGTGTTTTCATGTTTTAATTAGTGTTTGTGCCAAGTAGAACCTATAGGATAAGCTATGGTGATAGTTAATTTGATTCTGCTGAAAAACAGAAACTTTGCACGCACGAATTGTTTTTTAGTAATTCACAGAAACGTGATTTTGCGTTGATTCTTTTTTCTGTAGATCAATAGACAAATTGCCCAGGACATACAATTTGGGTAGGATTTTTAGAGTTCCAGAAGTATTCGAGAGTTACAGATTGCTACAGACTGTTCTGTTTTTGACAGATTCTGTTTTTCGTGTGTTGTTTGCTTATTTTGATGCATCTGTGGCTAGTATGTAGGGTATGAACCGTAGAGAAGTTGCAATATAGTAGGTTTAACACCAGTATAAATAAAGAATGAGTTCATTACAGTACCTTATGTGGTGGTTTTCTTTCTTGCACTAACGGAGCTTATGAGATTTCCTGTTGAGTTTTGTGTTGTGAAGTTTTCAAGTTTTGGGTAAAGATTTGATGGATTATGAAATAAGGAGTGGCAAGAGCCTAAGCTTGGGGATGCCCATGGCACCCCAAGATATTCAAGGATAACCAAAAGCCTAAGCTTGGGGATGCCCCGGAAGGCATCCCCTCTTTCGTCTTCGTCTATCGGTAACTTTACTTGGAGCTATATTTTTATTCACCACATGATATGTGTTTTGCTTGGAGCGTCTTGTATGATATTAGGCTTTTATTTTTAGTTTACCACAATCATCCTTGCTGTAGACACCTTTTGGGAGAAACCCACTTGATTGGAATTTATTAGAATAATCTATGTGCTTCACTTATATCTTTTGAGCTAGATAGTTTTGCTCTAGTGCTTCACTTATATCTTTTAGAGCACGGCGGTGGCTTAATTTTGAAGAAATTGTTGATCTCTCATGCTTCACTTATATTATTTTGAGAGTCTCTTAGAACAGCATGGTATTTGCTATGCTTATAAAATTGGTCCTAGAATGATGGGCATCCAAGTTGGGTATAATAAAAACTATCATAGAAAGTGAATTGGATGCTATGATCAATTTGATACTTGATAATTGTTTTGAGATATAAAGGTGGTAATATTAGAGTCATGCTAGTTGGGTGATTATGACTTTAAAGAATACTTGTGTTGAAGTTTGTGATTCTCGTACCATGCACGTATGGTGAACTGCTTTGTGATGAAGTTGGAGCACAATTTTATTTATTGATTGTCTTCCTTATGAGTGGCGGTCGGGGACGAGCGATGGTATTTTCCTACCAATCTAGCCCCCTAGGAGCATGCGCGTGGTACTTTGTTTTCAATGGCTTTTAGATTTTTGCAATAAGTGTATGAGTTCTTCATGACTAATGTTGAGTTCATGGATTATACGCACCCTCATCTTCCACCATTGCTTGCCTCTCTTATGTCGCGCAACTTTCGCCGATGCCATACACCCACCATATACCTTCCTCAAAACAGCCACCATACACTACTAGGGAAAACCCTAGCAGTAGCGCTGGTTTTGTGCTCACTAGTAGCGCGGGTAGGCGCGCTACTAATAAGGCGCTACAGCTATTGCTTAGCAGTAACGCGTGCCCGCACGCGCTACTGCTAGGACAAATAGCTGCAGCGTTTGTTCACTCCCACGCTACTGCTAATGTAACTACTGGCAGCGTGTTTTCTCTCCATCGCTACTAGTATTCTTTTTTTATTTTTTTATTTTTAGTGTATTTATGCGTCGTCGTACAAATATTGGTACAATACCAGTTATGAGGTTTACATCATTATGTCCATAACAGTGTGTCAAATGAAGGTGGATTAGGTTCAAGTGGAGGCAATATGTGGTGCATGTCAAAAGTATACTACTAATCTAAACTTGATCTAGTTTGGACTAGTAGTACTTTCGATGTGCACCACATGTTGCCTCCACTTGAATCTAATCCGCCAGCACAAGCTATTTAATCATCATCATAGTCATTACCACCAACAGTATTTATTTAATCACCACTAACACTAGCTAATAATAATCATCATAGTCATTACCACCAACACTAGCTATTTTATCATCATAGTAATAGTGTAGCACATCATCATCCTCAAACTCATTTCTAGCTAGCTAATCACTCCTGCTGCTCTCTCTTAGGTAAAATAACATAAAACATGTATAGCTCTCCTCCTTGATCAAGTTGGAGCATGCAGATGAACTTGTCTCCTAATCGTGGGTAGTGCATCTGTTTGCTGCCCCCTACTACTTCTCTGCGCTCCCCCATCACATATTTTGTTCAGTCTTGCACTATTAAGCATCCGTCGCTAATCTTGAATGCACTAAAGTAATATGTAGGATATCTTGGTCGTAAGCTGATAATACTCATGGTACCTTTAGTCTCGATCCCATAAGGCACAACATTCATCGGGAGTCCCTGTTGAAGAACATCGTATGGTAACATACTTAGCAATGAAGTTTAGCTTCAAAAATAATGTATGGAAAAGATGCACTGAGGACAAATAGTAAAAAACTTACCATCCTCCTAAATAGATGTGACCGTAGTTCATTACGAACACTATTGGTCGCACGTTTTCAGTACTAACATTTCTAAATGCAGGAAGAAAATTTGTCTTGACAGTATCAAGATCCTCAAGCCATGAAACATAATGACTGAGCTCCTCGCAGCTGAGTTCAGCCCCGGCACAGTATACGGTCCTGTCTATCAAGTTAGTTGTCAACTATTTTTGAATAAACAATATCAAAGACATAAATATGGTTGAGAAACTTACATAATGGTATAACTGGAGGCGTCTGCACATCGACCCAGATGTCGGTATTACCTTCAATATCATCTTTCGGATGCATATCAAAGGTGATAATCATATCAGGCTCAAATGCATAAGTCTTGCATAGTGCTCGCCATGTTTTGCATCCAAAATAGGTGTAGTCGTCTGAATTGTATAATTTTACGTGGAGAATATAACCATGCTCGGTCTTCAAGTAAAATTTCTTTTCCTCCATAGTACGACTGAAACCTATCTTATTCAATACAAAAACTCTTGCATGGCAGGGGATACGCTAGTAGAATAGTAAAAAAAAGACTTGTCATGCTTAAATTATAAGTTGAAGCAAATGAAGCAAATGTCATGCTTAATTACGAAAAAAGACTTGTCGTTGTAACTTACTCTATCCACTTCGAAGTTCTCGTCTAGCTTGATGCTAAAGCGCCTATCATCATCTAGGAAGATTCCGTCGCACAGACCGCGCTCGTCTTCGCGGTATTTGCAAATACCGAAATCCTTTTCGTCGTCAGACATTTCCTATGTTCATAGTTAAAACATTAATTGAAAATCGATCAAAGACAACTACCAGGATACTCAAGACACAAATCTGGGGCACTCGATATTTCCTACATATTCTGGCACAAGTCATGCCAAAATTCACGGAAAAATCCGGCATGACCTTTGCTAAAATAGGACATATCGAGCGCCTGAAATTTGCCAGAACGGAAATGAATCAACACTCCAGCAAAACATAGGCCACTCGGAGGTGTAACCTGCAAAGATGACCGGCCACTTGGATATTGAGCAACACAAGATATACATTTCAAAATAACTTATAGGACTCAAATTAGCATGCATTCAATAAGCAAAAGTAAATCATCTCATGCGTTCGTACATCATCGAATATTATCACTAATACATCACGAATAGTGTCATACATATAACATCACTAATACAACTAAAACCCTAGCACACGACGGGTATCAGCGCGGGCGGTGGACACCCACAGAGAACGAAACATCACGGGATCATAGCTCCAATGAGATCCCTGGAGAACCTGCCAGGTATTGGAGAACCTGTGCTCCAACGCAAACAAGTAGCGACGGACGTGCGTGTCCTCCTCACTGACACAGTGACGCACCACCTCTGCAGAGTCCTCGAGCCTCTGGACCGTCACTGGCCCACGCGACCGCCACCAAAGAAGGTTCGGGTCAATGACAGGCTGGCTCCTCACCAACCTGCGCTCCCCGGTAGGTAGCGCCTCCCAGTACCACCCCGGCGGAGCCAAGTCCCGGACATGGCCCACCTGGTCAAGCAGGTGTCATCCTCCACTGACTTGACGACGAGGATGCGGGACAGGCATCGTCCACGTCGAGGCGGGAAAAATTGCTTTAACTAAAAAATAGCAACAAGTTCTTACTAACTAGTTCTATTAATTCAACTAGTTCTTACTAAAAATAAACTTACTATAAATAAAAATATTCTAGTACCTAATTAGTACCTAGTTCTTACTAACTAATTAGTACCTAGGAACTACTGCCCTAATTACCATCTAATTTGATGAACCTATAGGGGTGGAAAGTGGTAGCGGATATTCCAATTATCCAACTATAAAGTGAAATAAGTGGTCAAATTTTACTCGTTTTATGATTCATCTTAGAAATTTGATTCGTTTCCACCCTTACATGAACCCTAACTCATTTGAGCCGCATCCGCATCCGATTTGTTTCCACTCTTACATGAACCCTAACTAATTTGATGCAACTAAAATATAAAGAAACCCTAGGCAGAGGTAGGGGAGAGG
>NC_041383.1:442951465-443038627 GCF_002162155.2 Triticum dicoccoides | reverse complement strand
GGGCGTTGAATCTGGGGTCGGGGCGGCGTAGAGGGTGTGCGAAGAGCGCACGGCGGCCGACGGGCGACGGCGGCGGCGAGAGTGGAGAGTTGGATTTGGGGGAAGTGGCCGTGGGGAAGGACGAACCCCGTGGTTAAGTCAGAAGTAGCAGTGGCGCGTTCTAGGAAGAACGCTGCTGCTACGTTAGCTACAACGTGTTCTGGGATACATGCTACTGCTGCTCCTTTCTCTTTTTTCCCCTTTTTCATTTAGTTTTCTTCACATTTTATTTTTTTCCTTTCACCTTATTCTATTTCTTTCATTTTCAATTACCTTTCTATTTTCTTTCCATTTAATTTTATATCCTTTAGCAGTAGCATGTTTAGAGTAAAACGCGCTGCTACAACTAAAGTAGCGGTAGCGCGGTTCGTTATAGGTCGCTACTACTATGTGTAGCCTATCTGCTAAGCCGTGGGAATTTTAGTAGTAACGTGTTTAGAGCAAGACGCGCTACTGCTAGAAATTTATCTGCAGCACAGTTTTCTCAGGCGCGCTACTGATACTTAGCACCAGCGTGCTTTTTTAACCCTCGCTACTGCTAAAGTTCTGTGTATAAGGTTTTCCCTAGTAGTGATACCTACCTATTATGGCTTTTGCATAGCCATTCTGAGATATATTGCCATGCAACTTTCCATCCTTCTGTTTATATGACACGCATCATCATTGTCATACTGCTCTTTGCATGATCATGTAGTTGACATCGTATTTGTGGCAAGGCCACCTTAATACTTTTTCATACATGTCACTCTTGATTCATTTCATATCTCGGTACACCGCCGGAGGCATTCATATAGAGTCATAACTTGTTCTAAGTATTGAGTTGTAATCCTGAGTTGTAAGTAAATAAAAGTGTGATGATGTTCATTATTAGAGCATTGTCCCAGTGAGGAAAGGATGATGGAGACTATGATTCCCCCACAAGTCGGGATGAGACTTCGGACTTTACAAAAAAAAGAGGCCAAAGAGCCCACCAAAAAAAGGCCAAATAAAAAAAGAGAGAAAGGCCAAATAAAAAATGAGAGAAAAAGAGAGAAGGGACAATGCTACTATCCTTTTTACCACACTTGTGCTTCAAAGTAGCACCATGATCTTCGTGGTAGAGAGTCCCCTATGTTGTCACTTTCATATAATATTGGGAATTATAAAACTTGGCTTGTATATTCCAATGATGGGCTTCCTCAAAATGCCCTTGGTCTTCGTGAGCAAGCAAGTTGGATGCACACCCACTTAGTCTCTACTCACTCACATTGATATCTATTAATGGGCATCTCCATAGCCCGTTTATACGCCTCGTTGATGTGAGACTATCTTCTCATTTTTGTCTTCTGCACAACCACCATTCTATTCCACGTATAGTGCTATGTCCATGGCTCACGCTCATGTATTGCATGAAAGTTGAAAAGGTTTGAGATTATTAAACTATGAAACAATTACTTGGCTTGTCATCGGGGTTGTGCATGATTAAATAATTTGTTTGATGAAGATAGAGCAACAACCAGACTATATGATTTTGTAGGGATAACTTTCTTTAGCCATGTTATTTTGAGAAGACATGATTGCTTAGTTCGTATGCTTGAAGTATTACTATTTCTTATGTCAATATGAACTTTTATTTTGAACCATTTGGATCTGGACACTCATGCCACAATAAAGAAAATTACATTGAGAATTATGCTAGGTAGCATTCTACATCAAAAATTCTGTTTTTATCATTTACCTACTCGAGGACGAGCAGGAATTAAGTATGGGGATGCTTGATACCTCTCCAACGTATCTATAATTTTTTATTGTTCCATGCTATAATATTACCCGTTTTGGATGTTTATGGGCTTTATTTTACACTTTTATATCATTTTTGGGACTAACCTACTAACCGGAGACCCAGCCCGAATTGTTGTTTTCTGCCTATTTCAGTGTTTCGAAGAAAAGGAATATCAAACGGAGTCCAAACGGAATGAAACCTTCGGGAGCGATCTTTTTGGAACAAACGTGATCCAGAGGACTTGGAGTGGAAGTCAAGAAACAAAGGAGGCGGCCACGAGGGTGCCCGGCGTGCCCCTACAGGTGGGCGCGCCCCCACCCTCGTGGGCCCCTCGGGCGTCCACCAACCTACTTCTTCCTCCTACATATACCCATGTACCCCGAAAACATCAGAAGCGACCACAAAAACCTATTTCCGCCGCCGTAACCTTCTCTATCCCGAGATCCCATCTTGGAGCCTTCGTCGGCGCTCCGCCGGAGGGGGAATCGACCACGGAGGGCCTCTACATCATCTCCAAGGCCTCTCCGATGAGTTGTGAGTAGTTTACCACCGACCTTCGGGTCCGTAGTTATTAGCTAGATGGCTTCTTCTCTCTCTTTGAATCTCGATACAAAGTTCTCCTTGATCTTCTTGGAGATCTATTCGATGTAACTCTTTTGGCGGTGTGTTTGTCGAGATCCGATGAATTGTGGGTTTATGATCAAGTTTATCTATGAGAAATATTGAATCTCCTCTGAATTCTTTTACGCATGATTAAGTTATCTTTGCAAGTCTCTTCGAATTATCAGTTTGGTTTTGCCTACTAGATTGATCTTTCTTGCAATGGGAGAAGTGCTTAGCTTTGGGTTCAATCTTGCGGTGTCCTTTCCCAGTGACAGCAGGGGCAACAAGGCACGTATTGTATTGTTGCCATTGAGGATAAAAAGATGGGGTTTATATCATATTGCATGAGTTTATCCCTCTACATCATGTCATCTTTCTTAATTCGTTACTCTGTTCTATATGAACTTAATACTCTAGATGCATGTTGGATAGCGGTCGATGTGTGGAGTAATAGTAGTACATGCAGGCAGGAGTTAGTCTACTTGTCATGGACGTGATGCCTATATACATGATCATGCCTAGATAATCTCATAATTATTCGCTTTTCTATCAATTGCTCGACAGTAGTTTGTTCACCCACCGTAATACTTATGCTATCTTGAGAGAAGCCACTAGTGAAACCTATGGCCCCCGGGTCTATCTTTTATCATATAAGCTTTCAATCTACTTTTATTTGCATCTTTACTTTTCCAATCTATATTATAAAATACCAAAAATATATTTATCTTATCATATTATCTCTATCAGATCTCACTTTCGCAAGTGGCCATGAAGGGATTGACAACCCCTTTATTGCATTGGTTGCGAGTTCTTGTTTGTTGTGTAGGTGCGTGGGACTTTTGAGGAGCCTCCTACTGGATTGATACCTTGGTTTTCAAAAACTGAGGGAAATACTTACGCTACTATTGCTGCATCACCCTTTCCTCTTCAAGGAAAACCAATGCAAGCTCAAGACATAGCAGACGCCGCTCTCAGTCCTCAAAACCATCAGTATATGAGGATGCCGCCAAAGCGCCCCATCAGAGGGAGTGGTGACATTGGGGTTGCTGAAGCACCGGAGCACGGCGTGAATATGGAGATAAAGGTTTCCATCTCCGCCGACGAGGTGGAGAACGAGGCTGCCAACAAGCGGAGGTATGTCGAGAAAGAATCGCAAGACTCCAGGAGGCCTAGACTTCATAAGCAGGCTCCCCGGTGATATGTTGACAGTGATCCATCCCTCCTCCCAATCAAATATAGGGCAAGGTGATGCCTGCTTGAACTACATTGGTATTTCCTCAAAGAGGAAGGGATGATGCAGCATAGCGACGGTAGGTATTTCCCTCAGTGATGAGACTAAGGTTATCGAACCAGTAGAAGAATCAAGAAACACAACGTAAACAACCCCTGCACACAAATAACAAATACTCGCAACCTGACATGTTAAAGGGGTTGTCAATCCCTTTCGGGTAACGGTGCCAGAAATTGGCGAGAAGACGTGATAAAGTTGTAATTGATAGGATAAATAGATCGCAAATAAAATAAAGTGCAGCAAGGTATTTTTTTATTTTTTGGTTTAATAGAACTGAAAATAAAAAGAAAAGGAAAATAGATCGCGAAAGCAAATATATTGAAGAAGAGACCCGGGGGTCGTAGGTTTCACTAGTGGCTTCTCTCGAGAAAAATAGCAAACGGTGGGAAAACAATTACTGTTGGGCAATTGATAGAACTTCAAATAATCATTACGATATCCAGGCAATGATCATTATATAGGCATCACGTCCAAGATCATAGAACGACTCCTGCCTGCATATACTACTATTACTCCACACATCGACCACTATCCAGCATGCATCTGGTGTATTAAGTGTTGGGAAATGTAGCATGCAATTTCAAAAAAATTCCTACGCTCTCGCAAGATCTATCTAGGAGATGCATAGCAATGAGAAGGGCGAGTGTGTCCATGTACCCTCGTAGACCGAAAGCGGAAGCGTTAGCTTAACGCGGTTGATGTAGTCGAACGTCTTCTCGAATCAACTGGTCAAGTACCAATTGTACGGCACCTCTGAGTTCTGCACACGTTCAGCTCGATGACGCCCTCGGTCTCTTAATCCAACAGAGTGTCGATGGAGTCGATGAGTTCCATCAGCACGATGGCGTGATGACGGTGTTGGTGATGTGATCCGCGCAGGGCTTCGCCTAAGCACTACGATGATACTATCGGAGGAGTAAACGGTGGAGGGGGGCACAACACACGGCTAAGACAATGTTGTGCCTTTGGGGAGCCCCCCTACCCCCGTATATAAAGGAGGGGAGGAGGAGGCCGGCTACCAAGGGGCGCGCCATGGGGTGGAGTCCAACTAGGACTCCACCCCTAGTAGGATTCTCCCCCCTTTTTCCCTTCTTTCTGGAGTAGCAAAGAGGGAAAGGGAGAGTAGGAGAGGGAAAGGGGGGGTGCCTCCCCCACATCTTGTCCAATTCGGATTGGCAAGGGAGGGCGCATGCCACCTCCTATGGCCGGCCCTCTCTTCTCCACTAAGGCCCATGTGGCCCATTAACTTTCCCGGGGTGTTCCGGTAACCTCCCGGTACTTCGAAACTTATCTGAAACTTCCCGAAACCATTCCGGTGTCCGAATGTAACCTTCCAATATATCAATCTTTACCTCTTGACCATTTTGAGACTCCTCGTCAGGTCTTTGATCTCATCCGAGTCTCTGAACAACCTTCGGTCACCAAAACACATAACTCATATAATACCAATCGTCATCGAACGTTAAGCGTGCGGACCCTACGGGTTCGAGAACTATGTAGACATGACCGAGACACCTCTCCGGTCAATAACCAGTAGCGGAACCTGGATGCTCATATAGGTTCCTACATATTCTACAAAGATCTTTATCGGTCGAACCGCAATGTCAGTATAGTTATTCCCTTTCTCATCGGTATGTTACTTGCCCGAGATTCGATCGTCGATATCTTCATACCTAGTTCAATCTCATTACCGGCAAGTCTCTTTACTCGTTCTGTAGTGCATCATCCCGTAACTAACTCATTAGTCACATTGCTTTCAAGGCTTCATATGATGTGCATTACCGAGAGGGCCCAGAGATACCTCTCCGATACTCGGAGTGACAAATCCTAATCTCGATCTATGCCAACCCAACAAACACCTTTGGAGATACCTGTAGAGCATCTTTATAATCACCCAGTTATGGTGTGACATTTTATAGCACACAAGGCATTCCTTCGGTGTCCGGGAGTTGCATAATCTCATAGTCGGAGGAATATATATTTGACCTGAAGAAAGCAGTAGCAAATAAAGCTGAGCGATCATTATGCTAAGCCAACGGATGGGCCTTGTCCATCACATAATTCTACTAATGATGTGATCCCGTTATCAAATGACAACTCATGTACATGGCTAGGAAACTTAACCATCTATGATAAACGAGCTAGTCTAGTAGAGGCATACTAGGGACATGTTTTGTCTATGTATCCACACATGTATCAAGTTTCTGGTTAATACAATTCTAGCATGAATAATAAACATTTATCATGAATAAGGAAATATAAAATAACAACTTTATTATTGCCTCTACGGCATATTTCCTTCAGTCTCCCACTTGCACTAGAGTCGATAATCTAGTTCACATCTCCATGTGATCACCAATAGTTCACATCTGTATGTGATTAACACCCATAGTTCACATCGCCTGTCATATTCAGAGCCGTATGTATTTGCGAATTTTCTATGTCTACAATGCTATGCATGGAGTTACTCTAGCTAATTTCTCCCACTTTCAATATGTATCCAGATTGAGACTCAGAGTCATCCGGATCGGTATAAAATCTTGCATCTATGTAACTCTTTATGACGAACTCTTTATCACCTCCATAACCAAGAAATATTTCCTTAGTCCTCTTAGGTAACTAAGGATAACTTTGACCATTGTCCAGTTCTCCACTCCTGGATCACTATCGTACCCCGTTGCCAAACTCATGATAAGGTACATAATAGGTCCGGTACATAGCATAGCATACTTTATAGAACCTATGGCTGACGCATAGGGAATGACTTTCATTCTCTTTCTATCTTCTGTTGTGGTCGGGTTTTGAGTCTTACTCAACTTTACACCTTACAACAGAGGCAAGAACTCCTTCTTTGACTGTTCCATTTTGAAATACTTCTTGTCAAGGTATGTACTCATTGAAAAATCTTATCAAGCGTCTTGATTTATCTCTATAGATCTTGATGCCCAATATGTAAGTAGCTTCACTGAGGCCTTTCTTTGAAAAACTCCTTTCAAACTTTCCTTTATGCTTTGTAGAAAATTCTACATCATTTCTGATCAACAATATGTCATTCACATATACTTATCAGAAAGTTGTAGTGCTCCCACTCACTTTCTTGTAAATACAGGCTTCACCGCAAGTCTGTATAAAACTATATGCTTTGATCAACTCATCAAAGCGTATATTTCAATTCCGAGATGCTTGCACCAGTCCACAGATGGATCGTTGAAGCTTGCACACTTCGTTAGCACCAGGATTGACAAAACCTTCTGGTTGCATCATATACAACACTTCTTTAATAAATCCATTAAGGAATGCAGTTTTGACATCCATTTGCCAGATTTCATAAAATATAACTCTAACACGATTCGGACATACATAAGCATCGCTACTTGGTGAGAAAGTCTCATTGTGGTCAAATCCTTGAACTTGTTGAAAACCTTTTGCAACAAGTCGAGCTTTATAGACAGTAACATTACCATCAACGTCAGTCTTCTTCTTGAAGATCCATTTATTCTCTATGGGATGTCGATCATCGGGCAGATCCACCAAAGTACACACTTTGTTCTCATACATGGATCCTATCACAGATTTCATGGCCTCAAGCCATTTATCGGAATCTAGGCTCATCATAGCTTCTTCATAGTTCATAGGTTCGTCATGGTCAAGTAATGTCACTACTACAAAAAGGGCTATAGATGGAATGGCCACTAATGGTGCACCTGTGATGTGGTGCGCCATTACTATATTCTAATGGCACACCATGTCTCGGTGCGCCATTAGTAATATATTACAAATGGCGCACCTGGTGTGTGGTGCGCCATTAGTAGTTTTGAAAAAAAACATAAAAAAAATTGTTACTAATGGCGCACCATGTCCGCCGTGGACCATTAGTAGTTGACATAGTAATGGCGCACCACATCCGCCATGCGCCATTAGTAGTTTTGAAAAAAAGTAAAAAAATAAAAAAAAAATTGTTACTAATGGCGGACCATATCTCGGTGTGCCATTACTAGTTTTAACTAGTAATGGCGCACCACATCCGCCGTGCGCCATTAGTAGTTTTGAAAAAAAAGTAAAAAAAATATTTGTTACTAATGGCGCACCATGTCTTGGTGCGCCATTACTAGTTTTAACTAGTAATGGTGCACCACCCCACGATGCGCCATCACTAACTTGCCCCAACACCGAATGCAACCCCCCCCCCTGTGGATCGCCTTTTCAGTTTTACAAAAAATAAAAGAAAATGATGAAAATGTCAAAAAAACAAAAGAAAATAAGTTTCCCATGTGATATGTGGTCTAGTTGTTGGGAAAATTTACAAATATGAATTTCGACTTTATTTGCAAAATCTCTGTGGAAATTTCTAAAATGGGCATAACTTTTGCATACAAACTCGAATGAAAAAGTTTTTTATATGAAAAATCATCTACTCGAAAAGTTACATCCAAATTTAATTGGGGGAACCCCGTTAAACATTTTCAAAATCCCCAAAAACCTAACAGAAAAAAAGTTACGGGGCTTTCAAGATCTAGAGTCAAAAAAATTCAAACTTACTAGTGGCGCACCGTGGATGTGGTGCGCCACTAGTAACAGAAAAAAAATTGGTTTTGAATTTTTATTTTGAATTTTTTTTTCAAAAAATGATACGAAATATGACCGGGAAGTTTGAAATATTTTTCGAAATTTCATCATAGTCATGAACATGAAAAAAGCCCTAGACATCAACAAGGTATAATAGGATTGATATGCTAGATATATCAACAAGTGCCTGTGAAGTGAGCTGTTGCTGGTGTTGGATAGGACTCTGAAGTTAAGCGTGCTTGGGCTGGAGTAGTGTGAGGATGGGTGACCTTTCTGGAAGTTTGACCACGGAGTGCGATTTGACCTGAGATTAAGCCATAGTGAACTGAGATTAAGAAAAAAAAAGAAAAAAAATTTGAAAAAAAATTCTGAATTTTTATTGAAAAAATATTGTTACTAATGGCGCACTTCTATGT
This sequence comes from Triticum dicoccoides, assembly GCF_002162155.2. Lineage (NCBI taxonomy): Eukaryota > Viridiplantae > Streptophyta > Magnoliopsida > Poales > Poaceae > Triticum > Triticum dicoccoides. Next base: position 443,029,950 of record NC_041383.1, on the reverse strand, counting down.
GGTGCGCCATTAGTATACCAGATACTAATGGCGCACCGTGGGCTATTCTAATGGTGCACCGGTAGTGCGCCATTAGTAGGCAAAACCGGTGCGCCATTAGTAGGCCTTTTTCTAGTAGTGCGTGACCCCAAAACAGGATTATCGTACCACTCTGGTGCGCATCGTGCTCTGTTTGACCTATGAGGTTCTGCAGCAAATTGATCTGAAGTTTCATGATCTTTATCATTAGCTACCTCTCTAGTTAGTGTAGGCATCACGGGAATAGATTTCACGGATGAGCTACTTTTCAAATTGAGAGTAGGTACAATTACCTCATCAAGTTCTACTTTCCTCCTACTCACTTCTTTGGAGAGAAACTCCTTCTCTAGAAAGGTTCCATTCTTAGCAACAAAAATATTACTCCAATTGTTTCCTTAGGGTATCCTATGAAGATGCACTTCTCCGATTTGGGTTTGAGCTTATCAGGCTGAAGCCTTTTGACATAAGAATCGCATCCACAAACTTTAAGAAACGACAGCTTAGGTTTGTTACCAAACCACAGTTCATATGGTGTCGTCTCAACGGATTTTGACGGTGCCCTGTTTAAAGTTAATGCAGATTTCTCTAATGCACAACCCCAAAACGATAGTGGTAAATCAGTAAGAGACATCATAGATCGCATGATATCTAATAAAGTGCGGTTATGATGTTTGGACACACCATTACGCTGTGGTGTTCCAGGTGGCGTGAGCTGTGAAACTATTTCACGTTGTTTTAAATGAAGGTCAAACTCGTAACTCAAATATTCACCTCCACGATTAGATCGTAGAAACTTTTTTTCTTGTTATGATGATTCTCCACTTCACTCTGAAATTCTTTGAACTTTTCAAATGTTTCAGACTTGTGTTTCATTAAGTAGATACACCCATATCTGCTCAAATCATCTCCGAAGGTCAGAAAATAACGATACCTGCCACGAGCCTCAACACTCATTGAACCGCATACATCCTTAGGTATTATTTCCAATAAGTCATTAGCTCGTTCCATTGTTCCGGAGAATGGAATTTTAGTCATCTTGCCCATGAGGCACGGTTCGCAAGTATCAAATGGTTCATAATCAAGTGATTCCAATAGTCCATTTGCATGGAGTTTCTTCATGCGCTTTACACCGATATGACCTAAACGGCAGTGCCACAAGTATGTTGCACTATCATTATCAACTTTGCATCTTTTGGCATCAATATGTGTATCACTACGATCGAGATTCAATTAACCATTAACATTGGGTGCATGACTATAGAAGGTTTTATTCATGTAAACAGAATAACAATTATTCTCTGTCTTAAATAAATAACTGTATTGCAATAAACATGATCTAATCATATTCATGCTCAACGCAAACACCAAATAACATTTATTTAGGTTCAACACTAATCCCGAAAGTATAGGTAGTGTGCGATGATGATCATATCAATCTTGGAACCACTTCCAACACACATCATCACTTCACCCTCAACTAGTCTCTGTTTATTCTGCAACTCCCGTTTCGAGTTACTAATCTTAGCAACTGAATAGGTATCAAGTACTCAGGGGCTACTACGAGCACTAGTAAGGTACACATCAATAACATGTATATCAAAATTACCTTTTTCACTTTGCCATCCTTCTTATCCGCCAAATATTTGGGGTAGTTCCGCTTCCAGTGACCATTTCCTTTGCAGTAGAAGCACTGAGTTTCAGGCTTAGGTCCAGCTTTGGGCTTCTTCACGGGAGTGACAACTTGCTTGCCATTATTCTTGAAGTTCCCCTTCTTACCCTTTGCCCTTTTCTTGAAACTAGTGATCTTGTTTAATCATCAACACTTGATGCTTTTTTCTTGATTTCTACCTTCGTCGATTTCAGCATCACAAAGAGCTCGGGAATCTCCTTTGTCATCCATTGCATATTATAGTTCATCACAAAATTCCGGTAACTTGGTGATGATGTCTAGAGAACTCTGTCAATCACTATCTTATTTGGAAGATTAACTCCCACTTGATTCAGGTGATTGTACTACCTAGACATTCTGGGCACATGCTCACTAGCTGAGCTAGATCTTTTAGGCAAAGTATTTGTCAGAGGTCTCATACCTCTCGACACAGGCATGAGTCTGAAATACCAATTTCAGCTCTTTAAACATCTCATATGCTCTGTGGTGTTCAAAACATTTTGAAGTCCCGGTTCTAAGCTTTAAAGCATGGTGCACTAAACTATCAAGTAGTCATCATATTGAGCTAGACAAACATTCATAAAGTCTGCATCTGCTCCTACAATAGGTCTTTCACCTAGTGTTGCATCAAGGACATAATTCTTCTGTGCAGCAATGAGGATAAACCATAGATCACGGACCCAGTCCGCATCATTGCTACTATCATCTTTCAACTTAGTTTTCTCTAGGAACATATCAAAAAATAGGGTAGCAACAACATGAGCTATTGATCTACAACATAATTTGCAAATACTATCAAGACTAAGTTCATGATAACTTAAAGTTCAATTAATCATATTACTTAAGGACTCCCTTAGATAGACATCTCTCTAGTCATCTAAATGATACGTGATCCAAATCAACTAAACCATGTTCGATCATCACGTGAGATGGAGTAGTCATCAATGGTGAACATCTCTATGTTGATCATATCCACTATATGATTCACGTTCGACCTTTCGGTCTCCAGTGTTCCGAGGCCATATCTCTATATGCTAGGCTCGTCAAGTTTAACCCGAGTATTCTGCGTGTACAAATATGGCATGCACCCGTTGTATTTGAACGTAGAGCTTATCAAACCCGATCATCACGTGGTGTAGCATGAAGAACTTTTGCAATAGTGCATACTCGGGGAGAACACTTATACCTTGAAATTTAGTAAGGGATCATCTTATAATGCTACCGCCGTACTAAGAAAAATAAGATGCATAAAAGATAAACATCACATGCAATCATAATATGTGACATGATATGGCCATCTTCATCTTGTGCTCATGATCTCCATCACAGGAGCAACATCATGATCTCAATCGTCGCCAGCTTGAAACCTTGATCTCCATCATAGCGTCATGGTCGTCTCGCCAACCATTGCTTCTACGTCTATCGCTACCGCCTAGTGATAAAGTAAAGCGATTACATAGCGCTTGTATTTCATACAATAAAGCGACAACCATATGGCTCCTGCCAGTTGCCGATAACTTGTTACAAAACATGATCATCTCATACAAAAATGTATATCACATCATGCCTTGACCATATCACATCACAACATGCCCTGCAAAAACAAATTAGATGCCCTCTACTTTGTTTGTTTCAAGTTTTACATGGATGCTACGGGCCTCTAGCATGAACCGTACATACCATCGACACGAAAACCACAATGGTGAAATATCAAGTTTGTTGTTTTAGCCTTCACAAGGAATGGCTGCAGTCAAATTTGATTCAACTAAAGTTGGAGAAATAGACACCCGTCAGCCACCTTTATGCTATACTAGTTGCATGTCTGTCCGTGGAACCGGTCTCATGAACGCGGTCATGTAAAGTTGGTCCGGGCTGCTTCATCCAACAATATCGTCGAATCATAATAAGATATTGGTGGTAAGCAGTATGACGATCACCACCCACAACTCTTTGTGTTCTACTCGTGCATATCATCTGCGCATAGACCTGGCTCTGATACCATTGTTGGGAAACGTAGCATGCAATTTCAAAAAAATTCCTATGCTCACAAAAGATCTATCTAGGAGATGCGTAGCAACGAGAGGGGAGAGTGTTTCCACATACCCTCGTAGACCGAAAGCGGAAGCATTAACTTAACGCGATTGATGTAGTCGAATGTCTTCTCGAATCAACCGATCAAGTACTGAACGTACGACACCTCCGAGTTCTGCACACGTTTAGCTCGATGACGTCCCTCGATCTCTTGATCTAGTAGAGTGTCGATGGGTCGATGAGTTCCGTCATCACGATGGTGTGATGACTGTGTTGGCGATGTGATCCGCGCAGGGCTTCGCCTAAGCACTACAATGATACTATTGGAGGAGTAAACGGTGGAGAGGGGCACCGCACACGGCTAATACAATGTTGTGCCTTTCGGGTGCCCCCTGCCACCTTATATAAAGGAGGGGAGGAGGAGGCCGACCACAAAGGGGCGCGCCCTGGGGGGTAGTCCGACCAAGACTCCACTCCTAGTAGGATTCGCCCCCCTTTTTTCCTTCTTTCTAGAGTAGCAAAGGGGGAAAGGGAGAGGGAGTAGGAGAGGGAAAGGGGGGAGCGCCGCCCCCACCCCTTGTCCAATTCGGATTAGCAAGGGGGGGGGGCACGCCACCTCCTATGGCCGGCCGTCTCTTCTCCAATAAGGCCCATGTGGCCCATTAACTTTCCCGGGGCGTATCGGTAACCTCCCGGTACTTCGAAACTTATCTTAGACTTCCCGAAACCATTCTGGTGTCCGGATGTAACCTTCCAATATGTCAATCTTTACCTCTTGACCATTTCGAGACTCCTCGTCATGTCTTTGATCTCATGCGAGTCTCCGAACAACCTTCGGTCACCAAAACACATAACTCATATAACACCAATCGTCATCGAACATTAAGCGTGCGGACCCTACGGGTTCGAGAACTATGTAGACATGACCGAGAAGCCTCTACAGTCAATAACCAATAGCGGAACCTGGATGCTCATATTGGTTCCTACATATTCTACAAAGATCTTTATCCGTCGAACTGCATTGTCAATATAGTTATTCCCTTTGTCATCGGTATGTTACTTGCCCATGATTCGATCGTCAGTATGTTCGTACCTAGTTCAATCTCATTATCGGCAAGTCTCTTTACTCGTTCCGTAGTGCATCATCCCATAACTAACTCATTACTCACATTGCTTGCAAGGCTTCATATGATGTGCATTACTGAGAGGGCCCAGAGATACCTCTCCGATACTCGGAGTGACAAATCCTAATCTCGATCTATACCAACCCAACAAACACCTTTCGAGATACCTGTAGAGCATCTTTATAATCACCCAGTTATGTTGTGACGTTTGATAGCACATAAGGCATTCCTCTGGTGTCCGGTGTTCAGAGGAATATATATTTGACACGAAGAAAGCTGTAGCAAATAAAACAAAACGATCATTATGTTAAGCTAATGGATGGGTCTTGTCCATCACATCATTCTACTAATGATGTGATCATGTTATCAAATGGCAACTCATGTTCATGGCTAGGAAACTTAAGCATCTTTGATCAATGAGCTAGTCTAGTAGAGGCATACTACGGACATGTTGTTTTGTCTATGTATCCACACATGTATCAAGTTTCCAGTTAATACAATTCTAGCATGAATAATAAACATTTATCATGAATAAGGAAATATAAAATAACAAGTTTATTATTGCCTCTAGGGCATATTTCCTTCATTAAGTTCATGGAAAAACGGAGTAATGCAATAAAAACAATGACATGATGTAGACAAGATCTATTTATGTAGAAATATACACCCCATCTTGTTATCCTTAATAGCAACGATACAATGTGTTGTTTCCCCTTCTCTCACTAGGATCAAGCACCGTAAGATCGAACCCATCACAAAGCACCTCTTCCCATTGCAAGATAAATAGATCAAGTTGGCCAAACAAAACCGAAATACCAAAGAAGAAATATGAGGCCATAATCAATCATGCATATAAGAGATCAAAGAAGACTCAAATAACTTTCATGGTTAAAAACATAGATCTAATCATAAACTCAAAGCTCATCTGATCCCAACAAACACACCGCAAAAGACTTACATCATATGGATCTCCAAGAGACCATTGTATTGAGAATCAAGAGAGAGACAGAGAGATAGGAAGCCATCTAGCTAATAACTACGAACCCGTAGGTCTACAAAGAACTACTCACGCATCATCGGAGAGGCACCAATGGACATGATGAACCCCTCCGAGATGGTGTCTAGGTTGGATCTGGTGTTTCTGGAACATGCGGCGGTTGGAATTGATTTCTGTCTACTCCCCTAGGGTTTCTGGAATACTGGGGTATTTATAGAGCAAAGAGGCGGTGGGGGAGGCCACCGAGGTGGGCACAACCCACCTGGGCGCGCCTGGGCTCCCAGGCGCGCCCTGGTGGGTTGTGCTCCCCTCGGAGCACCCCTTAGGTACTTTCTTGTCCCATAAAGTTTCACAAAAAGCAGAAAACATCCACAAAAAGTTTCGTTGTGTTTGGACTTCGTTTGGTATTGACTTCCTGCGATGTAAAAACAAGCAGAAAACAACAAGTGGCACTGGGTACTATGTCAATAGGTTAGTACCAAAAAATGATATAAAATGATTATAAAATGATTGTAAAACATCCAAGAAGGATAATATAACAGCATGGAACAATCAAAAATTATAGATACATTGGAGACGTATCAGCATCCCCAAGCTTAATTCCTGCTCGTCCTTGAGTAGGTAAATGATAAAAACAGAATTTTTGACGTTGAATGCCGCCTAACATGTTCATCACATATTATGTTCTTTGTAGCATGGACATTTGGACTTTTATATCGTTCAAAGCAATAGTCTAGTTTTGACATGAAGACTTTAATACTCAAGCATATCAACAAGCAACCAGGTCTTTAAAAATATCAACACTAAAGCAAGTTATCCCTAGCCCATTATGCTCAGTCATTGATCCATTCATGAAACACACTCGAATATTAGCTACACCCAATGCTCAAATACAATCATAGTGTCCCTTAGTTGGTTTTCCATAAGAGAAGATGGAGACTCAAATTCAAAAATAAAATTGCATAAAGTAAAAGGAAGGCCCTTCATAGAGGGAAGTAGGGATTTGTAGAGGTGCCAGAGCTCAAACCGAAAATTGAGAGATAATAACATTCTGGGAGGCATACCTTTCCCACCATAGAAAACGACTTAGAGTTCCCAATATTTCCATGCTAGATACATCATAGGCAGTTCCCAAACAGAAAATAAAGTGTATTCCTTTTTCCACCATACTTTCACATTCCATGGCTAACCGTATCCACGGGTGCCTGATGACACACAAGTGTAGGGGATCTATCGTAGTCCTTTCGATAAGTAAGAGTGTCGAACGCAACGAGGAGCAGAAGGAAATGATAAGTGATTTTCGGTAAGGTTTTCTCTGCAAGCACTGAAATAGTAGGTAATAGATAGTTTTGTTATAAGATAAATAGTAACGAGTAACAAGTAAATAAAGTAAATAAAGTGCAGCAAGGTGGCGCAATCCTTTATGTAGCAAAGGATAAGCCTGGACAATTTCTAATAATGAGGAATGAGCTCCGAGGACACATGTGTATTATCGTCAAGCTAGTTTTCATCACGTTCATATGATTCGCGTTCGGTACTTTGATAATTTGATATGTGGGTGGACCGGTGCTTGGGTACTGCCCTTACTTGGACAAGCATCCACTTATGATTAACCCCTATTGCAAGCGTCCGCAACTACAAAAGAAGTATTAAGGTAAACCTAACCACAACATTAAACATATGAATCTAAATCAGCCCCTAACGAAGCAACGCAAAAACTAGGGTTTAAGCTTCTGTCACTCTAGCAACCCATCATCTACTTATTACTTCCCCATGCCTTCCTCTAGGCCCAAATAATGGTGAAGTGTCATGTAGTAGACATTCACATAACACCACTAGAGAAAAAGAAAACATACATCTCATCAAAATATCGAACGAATACCAAATTCACATGACTACTAATAGCAAGACTTCACCCATGTCCTCAGGAACAAACGTAACTACTCACAAAGCATATTCATGTTCATAATCAGAGGGGTAATAATATGCATTAAGGATCTGAACATATGATCTTTCACCAAGTAAACCAATTAGCATCAACTACAAGGAGTAATCAACACTACTAGCAACCCACAGGTACCAATTTGTGGTTTGGATACAAGATTGGATACAAGAGATGAACTAGGGTTTTGAGAGGAGATGGTGCTGGTGAAGATGTTGATGGAGATTAACCCCCTCCCGATGAGAGGATCGTTGGTGATGACGTTGGTGATGATTTCCCCCTCCCGGAGGGAAGTGTCCCCGGCAGAACAGCTCAGCCAGAGCCCTAGATTGGTTCCGCCTCGTGGCGGCAGAGTTTCGTCCCGTAAGCTTGCCCACGATTTTTTCCAGGGTAAAAGCTCTAATATAGCAGAAGATGGACACCGGAGGCCCACTAGGGAGCCTAGGAGAAAGGGGGCGCGCCCAGTAGGAGGGGCGCCCCCCACTCTCCTGGCTGAGGTGTGGGCCCCCTGGTGTATTTCTTTCGCCCAATAATTCTTATTAATTCCAAAAAGATGTTTCGTGGAGTTTCAGGATTTTTGGAGCAGTGCAGAATAGGTTTCCAATTTTTGCTCCTTTTCCAGCCAGAATTCCAATTATCGGCATTCCCCCTCTTCATGGTAAACCTTGTAAAATAAGAGAGAATAGCCATAAGTATTGAGATATAATGTGTAATAACAGCCCATAATGCAATAAATATTGATATAAAAGCATGACGCAAAATGGACGTATCAACTCCCCCAAGCTTAGACCTCGCTTGTCCTCAAGCGGAAGCCGATATCGAAAAATATGTCCACATGTTTAGAGATAGAGGTTTCGATAAAAATAAAATACGGACATGAGGGCATCATGATCATTCTTATAACAACAACATGAATAAATTTTATCATATGATTTCCTATGCTCAAGTAACAATCAATTCACAATGTCAAGTATGGTTCAAAAACTTCATTGGGAACTAACAAACTATAATCTGATTCATTGAAGCAATTGCAATTTATCATAACATCAGAAAGAGTCAACAATAGAGCGTCTCAGCAAGTTGACATACTAAACTATCTTGTAGTCTTCTATAATTGCTAACACTCACGCAATACTTGTGGTTATGGAGTTTCAGCCGGACACTGAGAAAGATAGGGGCTTATTGTGTTGCCTCCCAACGTATTCACCTTTAGGTGATGTCAATAATACTAGCCCATGCTAACTAACATCCAATTGGATATATATATACCATGATCTTTCAAACACGAGGAGCTTGCCAAAGGATAAAAGGAAAAAGGGAACGGTGAGAATCACCTTGACTCAAGCATAAAGTAAAAGATAGGCCCTTCGCAGAGGGAAGCAGAGGTTGTCATGTGCGGTTAGGGTTGATGCACAAAATCTTAATGCAAAAGAACGTCACTTTATGTTGCCCCTTGTATGTGGACCTTTATTATGCAGTCCATCACTTTTATTACTTCCACAACAAATTTGTATGAAGCTTATTTTCTCTGCACTAATAATCATACATATTGAGATAGCAATTTTTATTGCTTGCAACATGACAACTTACTTGAAGGATCTTACTCAATCCATAGGTAGGTATGGTGGACTGTCATGGCAAAACTGGGTTTAAGGATGTTTGGAAGCACAAGTAGTATCTCTACTTGGTGCAAGGAATTTGGCTAGCGTGAGGGGGAAAGGCAAGCTCAACATGTTTGGAAGGTCAATGACAATATACTTTAATTGAGATGCACGAAAGCATAAACCATTACATTGTCTTCCTTGTCCAACGTCAACTCATTTAGCATGTCATACCTAATGAGTGCTCCCAATTATAAAAAGGTGTCCAACATAATATATTTGTATGTGAACCCCTCTTTCCTTATCACTTCCTATTAATTGCAACGATGACCAAAACTACGTTCATCAACTCTCAACAATTTTTATGCCTCATACTTTCCATGTGTGAAGTTATCACCATCCATAAGATCAATATGAACTCTTTTATTCTTTATACTTTCTCAAGATCATAGCAACATAGCAAAGCCCTTAACTCAACACTAATTTTATTATAGATAGCTCAGGGACTCGATTACAAAAAGAGATCACAATGCAAAACTCAAAACTACTTGATATCAAGACTTCAATCTACTAGATCAAAATACTACTAAAAGGATCGAACTAAATAAAACCGTAAAGATAAGAGTGTGATGGTGATATGATACCGGGGCACCTCCCCCAAGCTTGGCAATTGCCAAGGGGAGTGCCCATACCCATGTAATTATGTCCTCGGGGGTGGTGAAGTAGGAGTTGTTGATGATGTAGGCTTGTCATCCATCTTCCAAGGCATAGGCTCATCATCATAGAAGGATGATCGAGTCTCCGGGATGCTCAAATCTACAGCCAAACTCATCCTCTTGAATCTATATTCATACTCACAATTCTGGTTTTGCAGGTCATAGATCTGGGCTTGGAGGTGCTAGATTTTCTCTTGAAGCTTGAAGATGGTCTCCCCAATGACTTTGGCATCTAGCTTGTGGTTGTTGGTGAACTCCGTGATCATCATCTGGTTGGCGTTGAGTCCACGCTCCACCATCCCTTAGCACTTGAAAACTTGTTGCTCCACGGCTTCGAGCTTTGTCTCCATGCTTCCGGTACGCCTTGGTCCCTCCACATCGCAGATGTGCAGCACCCCCTCATGCATCTCGATGGTTTGAGGGCGTTGCAGCACCTCCGTGAGATAGGGGTTGATAACCCTCTCGAAAAACTTGTCCTTGGGAGCACTTGGAGACGACATGATGCTCTAGATCGGAAACAGAAACAGCTCGAAACAAAAACAGAGGATATTTGCGTGATACGGTGGTCAAAACCTTCGGGAGTATATATAATGAATTTTTACCAACCAAATACGTAACGTGCAAGAAAACGGAGTCCGGGAGGCACACGAGGTGCCCACGAGACAGGGTGGCGCGCCTAGTAAGAGAGGGCGCGCCATCCACTCTCGTGGGGGCCTCGTGTCCCTTTCAGATTACTTCTTTCTTCCTAAAATTCTTAAATATTCCAAAACTGATAAAAATTTCCATTGGAGTTGTTTTGGAGTCGGTTTACTTACCGTACCACATACCTATTCCTTTTCGGAGTCTGGAACATTCTGGAAAGTGTCCCTTATGTATTCCTCAGGGGTTATGGTTTCAATAATATTAGTTTCAACATTGATAGGATTACCTGAAATATAATGTTTAATTCTTTGACCGTTTACCACCCTTGGACTTGTGCCTTCGAAGTTGTTGATTTTTATGGCACCAGAACGATAGACCTCCTCGATAACGTAAGGACCTTCCCATTTTGAGAGAAGTTTTCCTGCAAAAAATCTTAAACGAGAGTTGAATAATAACACATAATCTCCTACGTTAAACTCATTCTTTTGTATCCTTTTGTCATGCCAGCTTTTGACTTTTTCTTTGAATAGCTTGGCATTCTCATAGGCTTGGGTTCTCCATTCATCAAGTCAGCTAATATCGAACAACCTCTTCTCACCAACAAGTTTGAAGTCATAATTGAGCTCTTTAATAGCCCAATATGCCTTATGTTCAAGTTCAAGAGGTAAATGACACGCTTTTCCATAGACCATCTTATATGGAGACATACCCATAGGATTTTTGTATGCAGTTCTATAGGCCCATAATGCATCATCATGTTTTTTGGACCAATTCTTTCTCGATCTATTCACAGTCTTTTGCAAAATTAATTTGAGCTCTCTATTGCTCAACTCTACTTGACCACTAGACTGCGGATGATAAGGAGATGCGATTCTATGATTGACATCATACTTAGCAAGCATCTTACAGAAAGCACCATGAATAAAATGTGAACCACCATCAGTCATAAGATATCTAGGGACTCCAAACCTCGGAAAAATAACTTCTTTAAGCATTTTAATAGAAGTGTTATGATCAGCACTACTAGTTGGAATAGCTTCTGCCCACTTAGTAACGTAATCAACAGCAACTAAAATATATGTATAACCATTAGAGGCAGGAAAAGGTCCCATTTAATCAAAGCCCCAAACATCAAACGGTTCAATAACAAGAGAGTAATTCATAGGCATTTCTTGACGTCTATTAATGTTACCTATTCTTTGACATTCATCACAAGATAAGACAAACTTATGAGCATCTTTGAAGAGAGTAGGCCAATAAAAACGAGATTGTAGTACCTTGTGTGCAGTTCTATCTCCAGCGTGGTGTCCTCCATAAGATTTAGAGTGACACTTCCGTAGAATCTGTTCCTGTTCATGCTCAGGCACACAACGTCTAATAACACCATCTACTCCTTCTTTATAAAGGTGTGGGTCATCCCAGAAGTAATGTCTTAAATCATAAAAGAACTTTTTCTTTTGCTGGTATGTGAAACTAGGTGGTATAAATTTAGCAACAATGTAATTACAATAATTAGCATACCAAGGAGCAGTACGAGAAGGATTAATGACCGCTAATTGTTCATCAAGAAAGCTATCATCAATAGGCAGTGGGTCATCAAGAACATTCTCTAACCTAGACAAGTTATCCGCAATGGGGTTCTCAGCTCCCTTTCTATCAATAATGTGTAAATCAAACTCTTGGAGCAAGAGAACCCATCTAATGAGTCTAGGCTTAGCATCTTTCTTTTCCATAAGATATTTAATAGCAGCATGATCAGTGTGAATAGTACCTTTGGAATCAACAATATAAGGTCTAAACTCATCACATGCAAACACAACTGCTAAGAACTCTTTTTCAGTAGTAGCATAATTTCTCTGGGCAATATCAAGAGTTTTACTAGCATACTGGATAACATTCAATTTATTATCGACTCTTTGCCCTAGAACAACACCTACAGCATAAGCACTAGCATCGCACATAATTTCAAAAGGTAAATTCCAATCAGGTGGCTCAACGATAGGTGCAGTGATCAAAGCTTTCTTAAGTATTTCAAATGCTTCTACACAATCATCATCAAAGACAAAAGGAATATCTTTTTGCAATAAATTAGTCAGAGGCCTAGATATTTTAGAAAAGTCCTAAATGAACCTCCTATAAAAACCGGCATGACCAAGGAAACTTCTTATACCTTTTATGTCCTTGGGACATGGCATCTTTTCAATATCATCAACTTTGGCTTTATCAACTTCAATACCTCTCTCGGAGATCTTATGCCCCAAGACAATGCCTTCATTAACCATAAAGTGACACTTTTCCCAATTCAGGACGAGACTAGTGTCTTCGCATCTCTGCAAAACTCGATCAAGGTTGCTCAAACAATCATCAAAAGAGGATCCATAAACGGAGAAATCATCCATGAATACCTCACAAATCTTTTCACAAAAATCAGAGAATATAGCCATCATGCATCTTTGAAAGGTAGCAGGTGCATTACATAAACCAAAAGGCATACGTCTATAAGAAAAAGTACCAAAAGGGCTAGTAAAAGTAGTTTTAGATTGATCCTTCGCTGACACAGGTATCTGAGAGGAGCCAGAATAACCATCTAGAAAGCAGAAATGTGTGTGTTTGGATAGTCTTTCTAGCATCTGATCAATAAAAGGTAAAGGGTAATGATCTTTCTTAGTAGCTTTATTTAACTTACGGAAATCAATTACCATCCTATAACCTATAATAATTCTTTGCGGGATCAATTCATCTTTATCATTAGGAACAACGGTAATACCTCCCTTTTTAGGAACACAATGGACAGGGCTTACCCATTCACTATCAGCAACGGGATAAATAATACCTGCCTCAAGGAGCTTTAGTATCTCCTTTCTTACCACTTCTTTCATCTTGGGATTTAGTTGTCGTTGAGGATCTCTAACTGGTTTGGCATCTTTCTCCACTGTAATTTTGTGTTGGCATAATGTGGGACTAATGCCGTTAAGATCATCCAGAGTATATCCAATAGCTGCTCGGTGCTTCTTCAGAGTTTTCAATAATCTTTCTTCTTCTTGCTCTGAAAGGTTAGCCCTAATAATAACATGATATATTTTCTTTTCATCAAGATAAGCATACTTAAGATTATCAGGTAATGGTTTGAGTTCAAACATGGGATCACCCTTGGGTGGAGGGGGATCCCCAATAATTTCAACGGGAAGGTTATGTTTCAGCATAGGTTCCTGTTTGAGGAACACTTCATCTATTTCCCTTCTTTCCTTCATAAACATGTCGTTTTCATGGTCTAGTAAGTATTGTTCTAACGGATCAGTAGGAGGAATGGCAATGGAAGCAAGACCAATAATTTCATCCTTACTAGGTGGTTCCCTATCACGAGGTTGTCTACGAAACTTAGCAAAACTAAACTCATGAGACATACCATCTATGCCAACGGTGAAAGTATCTTTTTCACAATCAATCTTAGCACTAGCTGTATTCAAGAATGGTCTACCAAAAATAATGGGACAAAAATCATCTTGTGGGGAGTCAAGAACAAGAAAATCAGCAGGGTATTTAACCTTCCCATACAAGACTTCAACATCTCTAACAATCCCAATAGGTTTAATGGTATCCCTCTTAGCAAGCTTAATAGTAACATCAATGTCTTCTAATTCAACGGGTGCAATATCATGCATAATTTCTTGATATAAGGTATAAGGTATTGCACTAGCACTAGCACCCATATCACATAAGCCATGATAACAATGATCTCCTATTTTAATAGAAATAACAGGCATGCCTACGACAGGTCTATGTATCTTAGTATCTGGTCTAGCAATATTAGCAGTCTCACCATAGAAATAAATAACATACCCATCTAAATCATCATCCAAGAGATCTTTAACCATAGCAATACTAGGTTCAACATTGATTTGCTTAGGAGGTGTATAAGTCCTAGTATTACCCTTACGAACAACAGTTGAAGCTTTAGCATGATACTTTATCCTAACAGGAAAGGGAGGTTTCTCAACATAAGTAGTAGGAACAATAGGATCACTCTAGGTGATAGTCTTTTCTTCAACTATAATAGGTGCAACTACTTTCACTTCAATAGGAGGATTATATTTAAAACACTTCTCTTTAGGGGATCAATATGAGTAGCAAAAGATTCACAGAAAGAAGCTACTATCTCAGAGTCAAGTCCATACTTAGCGCTAAATCCACGAAAACCATCGGTATCCATAAAAGATTTAACACAATCGAACTTAGGTGTCATACCTGACTCCTTATCATCGTTGGAACCCCAATCTTCAGAGTTCCGTTTAATTCTTTTCGGTAAGTCCCATTTGAAATCAATAGTCTTCAGCATATAAGAACAAGCACATGAAGTATCGAGCAGGTTGTGATTATCAAGAGAAAGCCGAGCATAAAAGTTCTGAATAATCATTTCCCAAGAGAGCTCATGATTGGGGCATGAATATAACATTGACTTAAGCCTCCCCAAGCTTGAGCGATGCTTTCTCCTTGGCAAGGCCAGAAATTATATATGTAATTACGATCACAATGAACAACATGCATAGGATAGAACTTCGGGTGAAATGCATCTCCCTTAAAAGATAATTCCAAGATCTCGTATCATCACATAGCCTATACCATGTCAATGCATCTCCCTTAAAAGATAATGGGAACACCTTCCTTTTGACAACATCATCGGGAATACCTGCAAGCTTAAATAATCCACAAACTTCATCCACAAAGATAAGGTGTAAATCGGGATGCAATGTTCCATCTCCTGCAAATGGATTAGCTAGCAGTTTGTATATCATACCCGAAGGAATCTCAAAGTAAATATTTTCATAAATTTCAGTAGGTTGAGGACCAACTCTTTGCTCTTCTGGTCGGGGTGAAGATACCCCGAACAAGCCCCTCAAAGGATTAGTTTCCATAGTGACAAGTAACAGAAAATTTCAGCACAATATATAAATGTTTCCTTACCAAGTTCCACTCACCAAAAGCGCTACACTCCCTGGCAACGGCGCCAGAAAAGAGTAACAGAATTTTTGACGTGGAATGCCGCCTAACATGTTCATCACATATTCTATTCTTTGTAGCATGGACATTTGGACTTTTATATCGTTCAAAGCAATAGTCTAGTTTTGACATGAAGACTTTAATACTCAAGCATATCAACAAGCAACCAGGTCTTTAAAAATATTAACACTAAAGCAAGTTATCCCTAGCCCATTATGCTCAATCATTGATCCATTCATGAAACACACTCGAATATTAGCTACACCCAATGCTCAAATACAATCATAGTGTCCCTTAGTTGGTTCTCCATAAGAGAAGATGGAGACTCAAATTCAAAAATAAAATTGCATAAAGTAAAAGGAGGGCCCTTCATAGAGGGAAGTAGGGATTTGTAGAGGTGCCAGAGCTCAAAGCAAAACTTGAGAGATCATAACATTTTGGGAGGCGTACCTTTCCCACCATAGAAAACGACTTAGAGTTCCCAATACTTTCCATGCTAGATACATCATAGGCAGTTCCCAAACAGAAAATAAAGTTTATTCCTTTTTCCACCATACTTTCACATTCCATGGCTAACCGTATCCACGAGTGCCTGATGACCCGCAAGTGTAGGGGATCTATCGTAGTCCTTTCGATAAGTAAGAGTGTCGAATCCAACGAGGAGCAAAAGGAAATGATAAGCGGTTTTTGGTAAGGTTTTCTCTGCAAGCACTAAAATAATAGATAGTTCTGTGATAAGATAAATAGTAACGAGTAACAAGTAAATAAAGTAAATAAAGTGCAGCAAGGTGGGCCAACCCTTTATGTAGCAAAGGATAAGCCTGGAAAATTTGTAATACTGAGGAAGGAGCTCCCGAGGACACACGGGAATTATCATCAAGCTAGTTTTCATCACGTTCATATGATTCGCGTTCGGTACTTTGATAATTTGATATGTGGGTGGACCGGTGCTTGAGTACTGCCCTTACTTGGACAAGCATCCCACTTATGATTAACCCCTATTGCAAGCGTTCGCAATTACAAAAGAAGTATTAAGGTAAACCTAACCACAACATTAAACATATGGATCCAAATCAGCCCTAACAAAGCAACGCATAAACTAGGGTTTAAGCTTCTGTCACTCTAGAAACCCATCATCTACTTATTACTTCCCCATGCCTTCCTCTAGGCCCAACTAATGGTGAAGTGTCATGTCGTTGACGTTCACATAACACCACTAGAGGAAAAGACAACATACATCTCATCAAAATATCGAACGAATACCAAATTCACATGACTACTAATAGCAAGACTTCACCCATGTCCTCAGGAACAAACGTAACTACTGACAAAGCATATTCATGTTCATAATCAGAGGGGTAATAATATGCATTAAGGATCTGAACATATGATCTTTCACCAAGTAAACCAATTAGCATCAACTACAAGGAGTAATCAACACTACTAGCAACCCATATGTACCAATTTGTTGTTTTGATACAAGACTGGATACAAGAGATGAACTAGGGTTTTGAGAGGAGATGGTGCTGGCGAAGATGTTGATGGAGATTGACCCCCTCCCGGTGAGAGGATCATTGGTGATGACGTTGGTGATGATTTCCCCCTCCCGGAGGGAAGTGTCCTCGGCAGAACAGCTCAGCCAGAGCCCTAGATTGGTTCTGCCAAGGTTCTGCCTCGTGGCGGCGGAGTTTCGTCCCGTAAGCTTGCCCACAATTTTTTCTAGGGTAAAAGCTCTAATATAGCAGAAGATGGACACCGGTGGCCCACCAGGGAGCCAAGGAGACAGGGGGCGCGCCCAGTAGGGGTGGGGCGCCCCCACTCTCCTGGCTGAGGTGTCGGCCCCCTGGTGTATTTATTTCACCCAATAATTCTTATTAATTCCTAAAGATTTTTCGTGGAGTTTCAGGATTTTTGGAGCAGTGCAGAATAGGTTTCCAATGTTTGCTCCTTTTCCAGCCAGAATTCCAAGTGCCGGCATTCCCCCTCTTCATGGTAAACCTTGTAAAATAAGAGAGAATAGCCATAAGTATTGAGATATAATGTGTAAAAACAGCCCATAATGCAATAAATATTGATATAAAAGCATGATGCAAAATGGACGTATCAGTGCCCTCCATACCAACACTTTCCAAGGAATTTATTATTTGACAACATAAAGTAAATTCATTTTTTTTCATTTCGGAACTGGGCATCCCTAATAACTTTGCCGTACTCTCGTGCAATGACAAGTGCATAAACAATCATCATGAGAATAACACATCTAGCATGGAAAATATTGGCAACCCCTCACCGCCTCGCGAGCGGTACGAGAACACAAATGAGAAATTTATTTTGAAAATTAGAGATGGCACATGCAAATTTGCTTAGAACGGCACTGAAATACTGCAAATAGGTAGGTATAGTGGACTCATATGGCAAAACTGGTATAAAGGGTTTTGGATGCACAAGTAGTGATCATACTTAGTGCAAAATGAAGGCTAGCAAAAAAATGAGAAGCGCCCAACCAAGAAACGAAAAAATCTCGTACCCAAGCATTAAGCACAAGTAACACCGAATAATGCACCACAAGTAGGATGTAATTTCATTGCATAACTATTGACTTTCGTGCTTGCATAGGGAATCATAAACCATAACACCAATATTCTTACTAAAGCACAATTACTCATCAACATGACTCACATATCATATCATCATATCTCAAAACATTACCAAAAACCAAGTTTATTTTGTCCAATGATCTTCATGAAAGTTTTTATTATATCCTCCTTGGATATCTATCACTTTGGGACTATTTTCATATGTTGCTTTTAATAAGCTCGAACAAATTTAAGTGAAGAACATGAGCATAATATTTCTTTCTCTCAAAATAATCTAAGTGAAGCAAGAGAGAATTTATTAAAAATTTACTAAATCCCAAATAAATCTAAGTGAAACATGAGAGCATTTCTTCAAAAATAACAAAGCAGACATGTGCTCAAAGAGATATAAGTGAAGCACTAGAGCAATTCCAAGGCTCTAAAAATTTAAGTGAAGCATAGGAGCAAGCATAGAATAAATTTTGGCGCCCTCAAAAAGTTGTGTCCAGCAAGGATTCAAGACTTAAAACACAAAGAAAAACAAGCAGAGACTCATATCATACAAGATGTTGCAAGCAAAACTCATAATATGTGACGAATAAAAATATAGTTCCAAGTAAAATACCGATGGTTGTTAGAAGAAAGAGGGGATGCCACTCGGGGGCATCCCCAAGCTTAGTTGCTTGCTACTTCTTGAATATTATCTTGGGGTGCCTCGAGAATCCCCAAGCTTAGCCGTTTGCTAATCCTTATTCCTTCATCCATCGTAAGATCACCCAAAGCTTGAAAACTTCAATCACACAAAACTCAACAAAACCTTCGTGTGATCGGTTAGTATAAGAAAGCAAATACTACTATACGTACTGTTGAAAACTCATTCATATTTTATTTTTTGAATTATATCTAATGTATTCCAACATTTCTATGGCAAAAACTCTTCAACGAAAACCATAGAATCATCAAAACAAGCACACAACACAAAGACAACAGAATCAGCCAAAAATAGAACAGTATGTAGCAATCTGACTACTTCGAATACTTATGTAACTCCAAAAATTCTGAAAACTTAGGAAGACGTGAATAATTTGTTTATTAATCTTCTACAAAAATAATCAACTCAAAAGCACTCTTCTAATAAAAATGAAATAAATTTCATGAGCGCAAAAGTTTCTATTTTTCAGCAAGATCAAATCAACTCTCATCCAAATCATCCCAAAGGTATTGCTTGGCACAAACACTAATTTAAACCACAAAAACACATCTAATTAGAGGCATAATAAGGTATTTTATTGAAAACAGTAAGAAAACCCAAAAAAAAGATACAAGTTGGGTTACCTCCCAACAAGCGCTATCGTTTTAAGCCCCTAGCTAGGCATAACGCATAGGATCTAAGTTTTGTCATCTTTAGTTCTAGATCCATATGATGCCCTCATGATTGATTCATATGGTGGCCTAATTCTTGTTCTAGGGAATATTTCCATACCCTTCCTTAGTGGAAATTGAAATTTAATGTTACCTTCTTTCATATCATTCACGGCACCAATAGTATGTAAAAACGGTATACCAAGTATAATTGGACAAGATGGATTGCAATAAATATAAATAACAATGAAATCCATGGGCACATAATTCCTATTTTCAAGAATAATAACATCATTAATTCTTCTGATAGGCTTTTTAATAGTAGAATCTGCCAAGTGCAAATTTAAAGAGCATTCTTCAATATCAATAAGACCAAGCACATCACATAAAGACTTCGGAATTGTAGAAACACTAGTACCCAAGCCACATAAAGCAAGACACTAACAATTTTTAATCTTGACTTTGATGGTAGGTTCCCATTCATCATATAATTTTCTAGGAATAGAAACTTCTAATTTCAACTTCCTTCAAAAGCTTTCATCATAGCATCAACAATATGTTTAGTAAAAGCTTTATTTTGTTCATAAGCATGGGGTGAATTTATCATGGATTTCAAAAAAGAAATACAATCAACCAAGGAGCAACTGTCATAATTAAAGTCTTTGTAATCCAAAATAGTGGGCACATCACTAGTTAAAGTCTTGACCTCTTCAAACCCACTTCTATCAATTTTTTTAACAAGATTTTCACCCTCCGAATTATCAGGACGCCTTCTAACTAAAGTTGACTCTTCTCCAGTCCCATTTTCATCAATCTTAATTTTTCTAAACAAATAACAATAGAAGAAACACCAATCATTTTAAGATCTTCATCACTTTTATGAAATTAATCATTATAAAACACCTTTTCTAAAAAAATCTTTTAGCTCTAAGCATAGCCGTTCTTTTCTTACTTTCATCCATGGAAACATAAAGAGATTTAATTGATTCTTCATCTTTAGGCACAAAAGTTTTCATCTTGAGAGTTTCTACACCATGAGAAATTCTATCAATACTTATAAACATGTTTTAATTGATTCTTTTCTTATTCAGCTTCTCTTCTATCATAGCATAGAAAACTTGAGTATTGATAAATTCTTTAATATTGTTCTCAAGATCAGAGGTGTTTCTATTATTATTATAAGAAGGATTACCATAGGAATTACCATAATTATTAGAGGAATTACTAGGAAAAGGCCTAGGATTAAAATTACCTCTGTAAGCATTGTTATTGAAATTGTTTCCTGACATAAAATTCACATCTATGGCATCACTATTTTGCTCAATCAAAGTCGACAAAGGCACATCATTAAAATCAATAGGAGCACTTTTATTAGCAACCAACTTCATAAGAGCATCAACTTTTTCACTCAAAGAATTAATTTCTTCTACTAAATTGACTTTTTTACTAGTAGGAGCTCTTTTGGTATGCCACTGTGAGTAATTTGCCACAATATTGTATAGTAATTTAGTAGTTTCACCCAAAGTAATTTCCATAAAAGTACCCTCCGCCGCAGAATCTAAAAGATTACGAGAAACAAAATTCAATCCCGCATAAAAATTTTCTACGATCATCCAAAGATTAAACCCATGAGTTGGGCAATTCCTTAGCATCAATTTCATCCTTTCCCAAGATTGTGCAACATGCTCATGTTCAAGTTGCTTGAAATTTATGATCTGTGTTCTAGGGGAAATGATATTTGCGAGCGGAAAATACTTAGTAATAAAAGCATCCTTGCGCTTGTTCCAAGAATTGATACTATTGTGAGGCAAAGAAGAAAACCAAATTTTTACGCAATCTCGCAAAGAAAACGGAAGTAATTTCAACTTCACAACAACATTGTCCACATCTTTTTTCTTTTGCATATCACATAATTCCACGAATGTGTTAAGATGGGACGAGGCATCCTCATTAGGAGTATCGGCAAATTGATCTTTCATAACAAGATTCAGCAAAGCGTCATTAATATCACAAGACTCCGCACTAGTGGCGGGAGGAGCAATCAGAGTGCTAATAAAATCATTGTTGTTGGTATTTGAGAAATCACACAACTTGGTGTTCTCTTGAGTCATGGTGACTATGCAACAAGATTGCACTCAAAAACACATCTAATGAGAAAATGACGAACGAAAAAGAGGGCGAATAAAATGGCAACTTTTTTTGTGAAGTGGGGGAGCGGAAAACGAGAGGCGAATGAAAATAATGTAAATTATGAGGAGATGAGATTTGTGATTAGGAACCTGGTTGATGTTGATGATCCTCCCCGGCAACTGCGCCGGAAATTCCTTTTGATGCCTGCTTGAACTACGTCCGTATTTCCCCAAAGAGGAAAGGATGATGCAGCACAATGACGGTAGGTATTTCCCTAAGTGATGAGACCAAGGTTATCGAACTAGTAGGAGAACAAAGCAACACTACGTAAACATCCCCTGCACACAAATAACAAATACTCGCAACCCGACGTGTTAAAGGGGTTGTCAATCCCTTTTTGGTAACGGTGCCGGAAATTGGCGAGAAGACATGATAAAGTTGTAATAGATAGGATAAATAGATCACAAATTAAAATAAAGTGCAGCAAGGTATTTTTGTATTTTTGGTTTAATAGAACTGAAAATAAAAGCAAAGGAAAATAGATTGGGAAAGCAAATATATTAAAGAAGAGTCACGAGGGCCGTAAGTTTCACTAGTGGCTTCTCTCGAGAAAATAGCAAATGGTGGGAAAACAATTACTGTTCGGCAATTGATAGAATTTCAAATAATCAAGACGATATCGAGGCAATGTTCATTATGTAGGCATCACGTCCAAGATTAGTAGACCGACTCCTGCCTGCATCTACTACTGTTACTCCACACATCGACCGCTATCCAGCATGCATCTAGTGTATTAAGTTCATGGGAAAACGAAGTAATGCAATAAGAATGATGACATGATGTAGACAATATCTATTTATGTAGGAATAGACCCCATCTTGCTATCCTTAATAGCAACAATACATACGTGTTGTTTCCCCTTCTGTCACTGGGATCAAGCACCATAAGATTGAACCCATCACAAAGCACCTCTTCCCATTGCAAGATAAATAGGTCAAGTTGGCCAAACAAAAACCAAATATCAGAGAAGGAATACAAGGCTATAATCAATCATGCATATAAGAGATCAAAGAAGACTCAAAAAAATTTCATGGATAAAAACATAGATCTGATCATAAACTCAAAGTTCATCGGATCCCAACAAACACACCGCAAGAAGACTTACATCATACGGATCTCCAAGAGACCATTGTATTGAGAATCAAGAGAGAGAGAGAGAGAGAGAGGAAGCCATCTAGTTACTAATTACGAACCTGTAGGTCTACAAAGAACTACTCATGCATCATCGGAGAGGCACCAATGGACATGATGAACCCCTTCGAGATGGTGTCTAGATTTGATTTGGTGTTTCTGGAACTTGCGGCGGTTGGAATTGATTTTCGTCGACTCCCCTAGGGTTTCTGGAATATTGGGGTATTATAGAGCAAAGAGGCGGTGCGGAAGGCCACTGAGGTGGGCACAACCCACCTAGGCGTGCCTGGGCCCATAGGCACACCCTGGTGTGTTGTGCTCCCCTCGAAGCACCCCTCAGGTACTTTCTTGGCCCATACGATGTCTTCTGGCTAGAAAAAATCCACAAAAAGTTTCGCTGCGTTTGGACCCGTTTGGTATTAATTTCCTACGATGTAAAAAACAAGCAGAAAACAACAAGTGGCACTGGGCACTATGTCAATAGGTTAGTACCAAAAAATGATATAAAATGATTGTAAAACATTTAAGAATGATAATATAACATCATGGAACAATCAAAAATTATAGATACGTTGGAGACGTATCACGAGGACAAACGCCCTTTCCCGGCGGTGGCGCCCCCTATGGCTCTCCACCCCTCTCGACCTCCTCGACGCCCACGAGCTCTGCCATGGCTATCGCAAAATCTTGGATGTGTTCTCCCAGATCCTCGGCAGTCATCATGGCCCAATCAGAGGACTTATCACGGGCAAGTTCTTTCCAACGGTAAGGACCGAGCCAATCTTGACGAGTGGTTCCGATCCCCCGCCCTAGATCAGCTCGAGGAGCTTAGTTTTAATGATGGGCATATGCGCTCACTACCAACGTCCGTGCTCTGCTTCACGCCCATGCTGCGCCTCGCCAATTTATGAAGTACCACCCCCCCTTAATGACGCGCCTGCTCTTTTTCAACCACAACTGAAGCACCTCGAGCCCGTCGCCGTCTGCATCCCAAAGGATGACATGGAGTGCCTACTCCGCGATTGTACTGCACTTGAGTTCCTTCGTCTTCAGGTGATGAATTGGTCGAGTAGCTTCTACATCACCTTCAGGACTCTCTAGACTATTTATGTGTGTTGCTGGTGCTGCAACGAGAGATCACAAAATGTGGACCACAATATGGTCATTGAGGACAAACCTTCAGTTGAGAGATTACTTTTAGTTGATCAACAATGTGCAACAAGAATCAATGTCATTTCTGTGCCGAAATTGACAGTGGTGGGCTGCTCGTGTGTTAAATACTCCTACTTTCAGGTACAATGGTTGTCTTCTACCTGTACTTCTTGATATCAAAATTATTTCTAAATTTGAAGATGTATGTTCGTCTATCATCCAGAAAAGCTTCACCCAGATTCTGTGCACAGTGAAGGTCTTGGCACTAGAATCTATTGGCCCCAACCTGGACCAAGTTGTCAGTTTCCTGAGATACTTTACATGCCTAAAGAAGCTGTATATCGAGGTGATGCTCCTTTCCTGTTAAATTTTAACCATAAGAGAGCTTAATTTTTGACACCTTTTCCCATGTTTACAATGACAATGTACTACGATTTCTGAAGGAAATTTGGAGGATTTCAAGACACACACCCCCACCCCGCCCCACCCCATATTGGTTGCTTGATTCATATGGTTACAATTCATAAGCATTTCTCCTTTGGATTCATCTGTACTAGTTTTCCTAGGGAATTTTTCATCCACTCCAACCTTTTGTGAAGAAGGCTACATTTTTCTAGATTGTAATCAAATATCCATGTTAATCATGTCAGATCGAAGATGGCACGTTGGTGCATTTTAATTCTACAAACCAAATAGGCATGTAGTAGTGTTCAAACTGCACGTAGGCACTAGCCTGTTCTCTTCTTTTGCAGATAATAATAGGCCCGTTGGTGGATAATGTGATACAATATAACAACAATCACATCGAATGCCTAGATCTTCATCTACTATCTACTACCACTATAAAAGAAAGAGAGATGGCAGATTCAAACAATCTAACCCATCCATATACAAGATCTAATGGTCTCTAATCCTCAGGTGTTTAACACTGCAAACCACACAGTATTAAGCCACCAATCTATTGATCGCTAACCTTGACGGCCGTTCGAAAAAGAAAAAAACTGCCAACAACACCCGCACGACCTCTCACCCACAAGCCCGCACGCCCTCTCGCCCACTCCCCTCCTCCTCCCATCCGACGCCACAGCATGGGCGGGCCGCCCGTTCGATGATCCTCCCGCAGCCTCCCGCGCGGTTTGCTGCCCCGCCGCCCAAGGTCCTCCCGCAGCCTCCGCCGCTGATCCTCCCATGCGGTTCACCGCCCTGCCGCCGCCTGGTCCTCCCGCAGCCGCCACCTCTACTGCCGCTCCATGGATGGGAGTTAATCGGGGGAGAAGGAAATCCAAGTCCCCGCGTATGAGCCCCCGCCACCCACCACAATGGCTCGACCGCCCAGCGGCGCGCTGCCCCGCGGCGCCCGACCAGTTCGGCTCTCGCGGCTGGTGGACGCGCCCTTGCTGTTGCCGACGTGCAATGCCAGCTCGCTGTGCTGCACTGGCCCTCCCAAGCATCTTCTGTCAATGGTATAACTCATGTTCCCGTCTATTTTCTCTTTGAATTTTATTTTGTGACGGTCAGGACTTGCAAAGCCAAGAACATGTTGATTGACATGCCAATTGGAGATGATTTGAGGACTTCTTACGTGTTTGGTAGAAGGACATGAGAGGCCAAGGATTTTCCATTGGGACATTAGGACATGCTCCTCCATCTCCTCCGCTGGACGACATCCAACATCGCTAGGTAAATTCCAGTTTTTGCAAATTCTAGTTCTTGATTTTTAAAACTGGATGGCACCCAACCCCTCTATTGTTCTATTTCTACTTAAATCTGATTTGGTTGTTCAGTTCACGCACTTACAAGATGATGAAAAAATGGAAATGAAGAAGAAGAAAAGAATAATAGCAATATTATCATATGCGAGGTTCACTTTTAAACTTGGTTCCTAACCAATATTCTCTTCATAATTCTGCCGAGAGATTCACACAGTCATTCATATTACGAATATACTCCCTCCATTCCAAAATGGATGACCCAACTTTATACTAACTTTTTACTAAAGTTAGTACAAAATTGAGTCATCTATTTTAGAACGGAGGGAGTAGTTCATAACCAGTATTCTCTTTTATCTAATTATATCAACAGAAAGGAGTAATCTTAACTGAATTGATTCTATGTTAACAATCTAACAGACATCTTGGATGTGTGAATGCTTTCTTCAGTCTGATAAGGAACCAATAACTCATGGTATACTAGGATTTTCTCCATACTTTAGCACTTCCGCACTGAGAATAAAGCAAGTACTTTCACAACAAAGGTTGTTACCTCCAGGGTTTTTTGCCACCTATAATCCTTTCAGCATTAGGGACTGCCCAATTGGTTCTGGACAATACAACAAAAGAAATGTGCAAGAGAGCTTTATGCCCACAAATAATATTTCAGGCTGCTCCTTTTTAATGACAGAGATTCACACTGCCATTCACAGAATGAATATAGTTCCTAAGAAGTATGCTCTTTTATCTAATTATATGTACATCAATTAATAAGCATTGTCTGAATAGACGAATGCTAGCCACAACCTTGCAAGGACACCACCGTGCCTTGGCAACACACTTTCAGGCTTGCCTCTCACTCCCTACGCAACCACTCTCCAGTGGATGTTATTATTGTGGTTACTCCATGGAGTAGACTGCTAGAACCTTCTTGTTGTTATTACTCCATGTAATAATATGACCTTTGCATTGAACCATTTCTCCTAAAAACACCACACCGTCCTTTTGTTGTGTAGTCTCATTTGGTTTCTTTGTGCAACATTGCCTATTCAAGCATTGGCAAGTGCAATCAATGAGGAAAATTTAGCTGATCTGAAGGACCATTTTGATACAATTGATGATAAAAGTGGACCAATTACTGTATTGAAGAAACGCAACATGTAAGATTTAGAGTACTTTCACATGATAATGTTTTGCGCCAGTACTAGATGGCCCTGATGATCTTTGTATGTTTCGGTGGGCCCTTGTGAAGGATCTTCACACTAAAGGCTCCTCATGTTCTCAAGATTATTCAAGCAGTAAGCTGTGAGATGGATTTCTTTTTGTTTCCCTTTTGTTTCATAGAAAGCAACTGACTCTATGCTATATGGTTTCCCTTTTGTTGTTGAGCAAGCAACTAACTGTATCTCTCAAGCAATTTACTCATACGTTTGATTGGAAAGAGACAACAACCATTTGTTCTGCGACACTACTATCTGACAGGTACTCAGTATTATACTAATCGTCAATGCGATAGAAGTGTTCATCCATGAATAATGAGACCGAAGCCCATTTTAGGTTATGAGACTTTGTCCCGATTCCAGAGATGTACTAAATTCCGTAGTTTGTTGTATGACACTACTATCTGAGAAGCAGATTTTTTTGACACTTACTTAAGTGTATTGGATTTGGTAAACTAATTAGCCCTATTTGTCAGTTTGTGGTGTGCGATTCTAATGTGCGCTTTTGCTGTTGTTGTCATTATCCTCAAGAGATCATTCAAATTTTGGATTCATGGATTGCTAGAATAGATGATTTGTGAATCCAATGTGTTCTTTTGCTGTTGTTGTTAGGTTGTTGATTCATCTAGGGTGTACCGAGTATACATATCGTGTTTATCTCGCCTGCCTTCTTAGGAAAATCCTATACTCAAGGTAAGCTATTCTTTATTTACATTTAATTTGTTTCTTCCTGCTACTTGTACAATTTGCTACATAAATCTTTTGACTACTTTCCTGAATTTTAGATCCTATTTGCACCGTTACCTGCATTTTGTATTCAAAACCATCTGCTAATTAAGTGTAGAAAAAGTACTTGCGAGTTCTGTTTGTTGACTGTGTCGTGGTAGCTTCAGGCATTTAGTTGTACACTGCCAAAGTAGGCAAAGAAATGTAGGTCCGATTAAGTGATCAGAATGCATGAATGAGCTACATACTGTTATTCAGGGATGCAGTCTGACAGTAGTAACTTCATTTGCTTAGATGCTCACGGTATTGCAGAGAATGGCTCATTTTTCAGCCCAATTGTGACACATATCATACCAGGCCAAAGTACTTTCCTTTTAGATTTATTATTCCACAGATCCATAATGCCCATCATCAGTAAGTTAATCAAGATAAGTTTACATGCATGTACTGAACAAACAAAACTCTGAGAGCAACCAATTCTGTGAAACTTGTTGCCTCTCTTTTCTGTGTCGTCTAAATGTATCTTGTATATCTGATCACCGAGTTTTTTTCCCTATACTAGGTATCATCCAAAGGGGTGACATACTTTCTCGCAGGGGCGGAGGCAGAGGGTGGACAGGGTGGTCCGCGGCCCACCCTGGAATTTCAGACTAGGCTATATACACCTAGGCAGCATGTTGAGATGACCAAAGAAAAATAAGCCCAATTACATATTTGACCCTCGTACACAGCACACACACCACATGGTTCTTTCTGGTTGGTTCGCATCCCCGTCTCCCCGACACCCACCCGCTCAGCCGTCCCATCCCCGCTGCCTCGTCTTTTGTCGCTGGTCGCTGGTCGTCGCCCAGGAGGCATCCTGCTCTCGCCTCCTTTCCGCCCGCGCCAACCGCGCCCCCTGCGAACTGTGGCGGCCCTGCCCTGCGCAGCTTCGCCGGTACCCCCGGCCGCCTGGCACACCTACAAAGACGACGGCAGCCGCCAAGTCACCAGTCCGGTGGCGTTAAATTAGCAACCTGTGTTCCAGCCCCAGTTAACCCGATTTGAGGTATCGGGATACCCAATTTCCATTCCCGATTTTTGATTTAGGTTTTTTTGCTATGATATGCTATCCAGTACATGAACCGAACACATACATAATTTTGCACATCATTTATGCCCAAATTATCCTTAATGATTGAGAATAAATTCTTATTGCAGAATTCTTGCAAAACTGAGAATTTAAGTATTTGGAAGACCATATTGATATATTTATATGTGGTCTTGGTAATTATTTTGAACGTTCACATGTCATATTTGTTGTCAAATTTATTTTTTTAGGACCACCCTGATTTCAAATCCTAGATCCGCCACTACTTTCTCGGATTCCTCAAGCAACAGATGTAGTGTTGTCAGTCTCTGAAGATGTGAATCCGTCTGCTCCTAGGCAACAACAGAGGGATGATTGGGATATACTAAAAGCCACAGTATATTGAGGCTTAGTGGAGTCAGTCACCAGCCTCTCCGTTGTTTGAACAACAGCATCAAGCGGCGCCAAAACATGTCAGTTACTTCCATCTTGGGCATAGCCAACCTTATTGGTGGACCGACTCTCATTTTTCAGAATGTAACAAACTTCTCTCCTGTGTGAATTTTCAAATTATTTTACTGAACATTATGAAAAACTCAAACCCAAAACTACAAAAACTAACATATCATTTTCTTGTGGATACCAGATTGCTGATCATAGAGACATCCGAGACATGAACGAGGGAAAAATGAGAACGTCGGCCACTATTGGCTCAAGCTCAGGAGGTGGTCGAAAGCCCGGCTCCACATGGTCCTAGCACTACTGTCACACATGGTCTTTGGGTCACTTCCACCAGTGCTCTGTGGGTTGTCGTTCCGTGAGAGCAATGACGGGGAGAACAAGATGATGAATGTCGCCGATGCTTCGCTCGCCTGCATCGCGCTGCTTGCGCTCGGGACGTGCATGTCCACAGAAGAGCCATGCCATACTTCAAGACTCTAATTTACTACCTGACCATCGCCGTGAGCTTGTCCCGGATATTGTACGTTGCCGGTGTGCTGATCACAAGGCTTCTCAAACACTTTGGCACCATCGATTTAGGTGGTGGATTGGCTCCTCATGCTTCTCTAGGCTTGTTGTTCTCTCATTTAGGTCGTGCACAACGTCTGCCTAGGCCTCAATCTGATGGCTTAAGTTCCTCGGAGCACTGATGGTATACAAAGAGAAGACATGTGTGAGTTCAAGAGAAAGTGCATGAAGAAACATCTGAATCTCTTTGAGTTGCTACCTACTGTTTTGTTGAAATTCTGGTGTACATACTATCATTTATGTCAAAATGTGTGATCTTGGTCAGTCGAGTTCATCTGTATCATGGAATATTACTATTAGTTACTCCCTCCGTTCCAAAATAGATGACCCAACTTTGTACTAAAGTTAGTATAAAGTTAGGTCATCTATTTTGGAACAGAGGGAGTATTCTAGAGCAGGAAAAATAACAATTCCAGTCTTCCCTTCCTTTTTTCTGAGGAAAAAGATGCCATTCTTTGGAATATTTTGCGAAGAAATCAGCCTGTTTGCTTCCTATCACATTATGATCAATAGCTAATGTTGTGTTTTGTTTTAAAAACACATTAATTTGTAGACACCTGAAGTTTCTGTATTCTGTGATATAACATTTTGCATCAAATACTTACATTTTCCACTTTTACTTTTTTCTCATCCGAAGAAAAGTAAGTCCTGAAACTCTTGGCGAAGTTTCCCAACCTGACGCTAAAAAATATGGGAGGAAACTGGTGCCTAAATCTAATTGCTCCTGAGCATCTTTTAATAAAAAAATTCACCTTGGATTAGACAAAATCCTTTTGCATCCTAAACAACTATTCGCTTCCCCATCGACTCAGCTCACAAAGCGATAAAAAGAAGACCAACATAGCTTGCCTGGCATAGCTTCGTCAGGGTTTGATCAAGAGAACCAGGATAGTTTTTTTCTAATATCTCTCAAACATAGTCGGTCTACTCATGGTTGATACAAAGTGATAACAAATATGTTCATTGCATTTTATTACATTTTTGTTTATTTTACTGATATGTTTTTGAAGGGGAGCCTTGGCGCAGTGGTAAAGCTGCTGCCTTGTGACCATGAGGTCACGGGTTCAAGTCCTGGAAACAGCCTCTTACAGAAATGTAGGGAAAGGCTGCGTACAATAGACCCAAAGTGGTCGGACCCTTCCCCAGACCTTGCGCAAGCGGGAGCTACATGCACTGGGGCTGCCCCCCTACTGATATGTTTTTATTCTAGGGTGACCTTCGATTTTTTCACATAATTATTATAGTTTTAAATAGTGGGCTACGCCAAATAGCGATGGTCTTCAAAATTAGCCACACCATGGCTATAATCGACTATTTCATAACTTTACTTGATATATGTGCATGAATGTCATCCTGCTCAAACCGCTATAGCGGGGCTATATCGATGGTATAGCCGGCTATCTAAAACTTTGATTACCTAAAAAAATCGAAAACTTTGATAATAATATGTGTTGCACGTGCAAGCTTACTATTCTCTCAAAAGTTACTTTGAACTCCTACCAAGGGACCTTACCGGAGATTATATTCGCCAGGTTCTTTGTTGCGAAAGCAAGGGTGCTGAAGGTAATGAAGGTTGAACATGCATTTATGTAGAACATATGAATGGTTTGTTGATCAGAGCCGACAGCTACTGCAGAATGGAAGAGGCTCCAACAAGCTAAACTTTCGTATTGGATCTGCATATGACAGAGTAATTGGAAGTCATTGTGTCAACCCTATACATGACTTGTCAGCGGCTGATCCCTTTGCAGAAATGACGAGGTTTCGAAACCGGCCTTGGTATTATTAGTTTGAACCTCTCTTATATCCATGTTCAGCTCATCAGCACGGGTGTTTGCAGCTGAATGAGCTGAATTTCATTTCTAATATCAGTTTGAACCTTGTAATATTCGAATTTGAGCCATGTAACTCTGAAATTTTAACTTTGTAATATTTCGGGCTTTTGTGGTACAATCGTTGAAATGTCATCTTATGAGACTCGTATATTGGTAGTACTATTTTGACCTTAATATGCAATAGACTTAGATTTTATTAACCATTCACGACCAGGGATCCAGCAGGAAGCAGAGCAATGGCAAACATCATCGCAACAAGATGTAGATGATTAGATGCTTGTTTCTCCTAGTTTAGTATGCATGTAATTGCTTACTTTGGTGTGTGGAAATGTTATGTGTGTAGTTACTTATGTAATTGTATGCTTAATTTTGTTATGCAATGTTGTTCTTATAAGTATATATGTTGATGTTTTGTAGACAGAGCATATCACAACGCACACGAACCACACTACAGAACCCGTCAGTCATGAATTCATCAACCACAGACGGTTGTATACCAGCAAGCATTTGCCCACAACACACACGGCTTATTCCTTCACAAACAGCTAGGGTGGATCAACTATATGCCACGTATCGCACACGCGACTCTAATCGGATTCATGCTTGATGTTTCCGACATCGCTCGCACAGTTCGTCTTATTTTGCCACATATCACTTTGTCGGCCTTTGCTCGCGTCCCTCGGTGCGCACTGCTCGTGTACCTCCACGTACTCGGCTTGTGGACAGCTTTTCTTTGCATGTTCAACTGTTATATGCATATATATGGTTGCTCACTGTTGAGGAAACTGTGGAGCGCTCTGCTCGCGTCCCTGCGCGCACTCCGCCAGCTGTTAGGGCATGTGCACAATCACGTCGGGGCCCCATATGCATGCGGTTGCATCATGTGCGTCACCACGATGCAGTTACATGTAGAACGATGGAGTTACACACTGCAATTTAGAACTGCCATCCAGGGGTGCGGATATTCCAGGCCGTCTGGCTTTCCATTAATTCCCGCGGCCATTATAAACTTAGTCTCTTCAACCTCTCGATCTCGCCCCATAACACAACAAGCACACCCACGACGACACATACAGAGATGATATCTAGTGGCGCTCCAATGGAGTTTGGCGAGCATAAAGTGGAG
This sequence comes from Triticum dicoccoides, assembly GCF_002162155.2. Taxonomy (NCBI): domain Eukaryota; kingdom Viridiplantae; phylum Streptophyta; class Magnoliopsida; order Poales; family Poaceae; genus Triticum; species Triticum dicoccoides. The sequence continues at coordinate 442,997,087 of NC_041383.1, read as the reverse complement.
ACCCACGCGAGGGAGACGGATCTCTCGGTGGTGTACACCAAAGATCTGGCCATGGTGGACGAGTACATCAACACCGTGGAGCTGTTGCTTGCTCGAGACAAGTACATGGTGGTCGGCATCGACCTCCAGTACACCGACGGTCATCCCGACAAAGATCATAAGGTTGTCATCGCCCAGTTGTGTGTGCGCAATCATGTCCTCATCTTCCACTACTACATGGCCACAGAGCCTTGCGACTGTTTTGCCAGGTTTGTCAACAACACCGACTACAAGTTCGCTACGGTGGAAACCTACAGCGATGGAAAGACGCTCAAGGTTACGGGCTTGGCCTGCAAGAACCTTGTCGAAATCCGTGACCACTATAGGGTCCGGGGCAGCACGAAGAAGGACTCCCTAGTTAAACTCCCTTCGACCATCATTGACCCCTACTACGAAAGATGAAGCAGGATGCCAAGAGAACAAATCTCGTATCCTGGCACGGGGCCTGGACGCAGCAACTGGATGAACCTCACCTTAGGTTTGCAGCCAAGAGCATGCACCAATGCTACAAGATGCACAGGCGGATCGTTGACATGAGGAACTGTCTCGTTACCGAAATCGACGAGGCTGGATCGAGCCACAAGCAGAGCAGTAGCGGCAAGCGTCCCAAGAAGTAGATGGTGATCCGATGATCGTTTATCCTAGTTAATTATGCATGTAATATATAGTTGACTTTGGTGTGTGGAAATGTCATGTGTGTAGTAGCCACCTATGTAATAATGCATGTAATAGTTTACTTTGGTGTGTGCAAATATCATGTGTGTAATAGCCACCTATGTAATTGGACATTTAATTTGGTTATGCAACCATGTCCTTATAAGTGTGTGCGTGTGTGTGTGTGTGTGTATGTTGTTGTTCTATATGCGATCCCAATGCACAACACACACGTCTTATTAGCAACAATTGTCTGTGTTATTATCGGTCTTCGCATGCATTTCTGATTACAGACCTGTTTGCCGCGTATCACACATATCTTGTTAAATTGAACCGTTTCTTTTATCTTGCTTCAATGCAAATAGTTCATCCGAGTGAACTGTTTGCCCTCTATCGCACACACCTTGATCTGGCTGACCGTTTCTTTTGTTCTGCCTAATCACAAATAGTTCATCCGAGTGAACCGTATGCCGTATATCGCACAGACCTTCATCTGACTGCCTGTTTTTGTTCTTCTGCCTCATCACAAACAGTTCACTGAACTCAACTGTATGCCCCGCATCGCACACGCAACTAAATTATGAACCGTATTTGACGTATCCGCCATCGCAAATGTTTTGCATCTTTTTTGATGGTTTTTTACATCATCGTTTGCGATTGATGCATTGCACACAGTTTCGTCGAAGGGTCTCTAGTCGTAGTGTCGCGTTAGTGTCATCCTGCAGTAGCGAATACTCTCAAAGAATTAACATTGATGCACCTAGCCTTCTAGAAAGAAAAATAAAAATAAAAATGATAGGACTTTGCATACCTCTAGTGATCTTGAAATGGAAAAAACCCCTGATAATAATAATGATGTTTCTATTTCTCATGCTGAAACTTGGTCTGGTAGTGAACATTCATCTAGTGATAATGAAAAAGATAATGATGATGTTCATGAAGACACTCAACCAAACAATGTTAAACAACCAGATAATGATGTTGAGATAGAACCTGTTGTTGATCTTGATAACCCACAAACTAAAAATAAAAGATATAATAAAAGAGACTTTGTTGCTAGAAAACATGGAAGAGAAAGAGAACAATGGGTTCAAAAACCCATGTCCTTTCCACCCAAACGAACTAAGAAGAAAGACGATGAAGAATTTGAATGATTTCCTAAAATGCTTAGGCCAGTCTTTTTGCACACCCGCTTGAATGATATTTTAAAGATAGCCCCTTATGCAAAATACATGAAAGACATCATCACTAATAAGAGAAAAATACCGGAAGCTGAAATCTCCACCATGCTTGCTAATTATTCTTTTAAGGATGGAGTACCTAAAAAACTTGGAGATCCAGGAATACCAACTATACCTTGCTCCATCAAAAGAAATTATGTTAAAACTGCTTTGTTTGATTTAAGAGCTGTTGTTAGTGTTATGCCTTTCTCCTTATACAAATACTTGATTTGAATAAAATCACACCTACTGAAATATCTTTGCAAATGGATGATAAATCAACTTCCATACCTATCGCTATTTGTGAGGATGTGCCCGTTGTTGTTGCAAATGTTACTATCTTAACAGACTTTGTTGTACTTGAGATGCCTGAGGATGACAACATGTCGATTATCCTTGGTAGACCCTTTTTGATTGCAATAAAAGCAAGATCACTTTTCATATCAATGGTAATGAGCATATGGTGCACTTTCCGAAGAAACAATTCCAAGTGAATGGTATTAATGTTATTGAAAAATCTCCAACACTCACTATTGGAAGTCTTCAACTACCTCTACCTACTGCCAAAAAGAAATATGATATACTTATTGTTGCGGACATGCATATCCCCCTGAGGTAACCTAGTGTTTTACGAAAGTTCTTCGGTCTCATGCTAATCGAAGGTGGTTGTTAATGAGACACTATCAACCTTATTAATGGATCATTTTTGGGAGGTATGAAGTTGATGAATTTAGTAGGCATCACCTTTTGTCCTTACCTTTTGTTTTCTGGTTTTCTTAGTGAAATAAAATAAAATGCCATGTTTATCCTGTTTTCTGGATTTTCCGTGCAATAAAAAATGACCCAAAAATAAAAGTGCTCAGAATGCCCTGAAAATTTAATACAATTTTTTTCTGAATATTTCTGAATATTTGATGCAAATAACATCAGAGGGGGGTGCACCAGGTGGGCACAACCCACCTGGGCGCGCTAGCAGCCCCAGGCGTGCCCTGGTGGGTTGTGGTCCCCACGTGCGCCCCTCACTTATCTCTTTAGCCAATGTCATCTCCTACCTCAAAAAAAAATCACAATTGCTCTCTCTCTCTCTCATGTTCTTGCTCTCAAACCCACGGATTTCAATCTATTTGCTCAAAGCTCCGTTTCTAAAACTGTTTGGGGGGATTGATATTGGTATGTGACTCCTACATTGCTCCAATTAGTTTTTGCTTTAGTGGTTTATATTTTGAATAATTAGCTACTCTTAGTGCTGCTGAGATGAGCTTACATGTTGAATTCTTAGAGTTCTAAGTAGTTTCAATGCTCAATATAGCCTCTATGCCTCCTTATGAGTAGTTGCTATCAATCTAGTGAAGTTTTGTTGACAAAAATTTTGTGCCCAATTTTTTTAAGAAATTGTTCGCAAATAAAAATGCAATTCTTTAGGAGTTCTTCGAGGAAGAAGTCTTTGGAGGCATCATCTAGTAGTTGCTTGGTGCATCGGTCTTATGTTGAACCGAGCGCAAGTTCAATATGGGATGCAGCTATCAAATCCTGCCTATGGACGTGCAACGATTTTATGGTGAGTGCAGGTATTAAAGAAGAATTGAGCAATATGTTCAGACCGCCGAGCTCGGTCCCTACATTGAAGTTAAGTGAAACCAACATCTCAGCCTCACAAAATCGTTTACTAAAGAATTTAAATTTCATCCTCGTGAGTTTAGAGTTTCATTTAAACTCTATGACCATCCTTTTACCATGCCTCTAGAAGTGTTTAGTGGTATATGTAAAATTCCATTTTGGTGTTCACTAGACAAACCACGAAGATCTGAGTATGAGTCATTCTTGACTAGTCTTTGCTACTGTGAGGATCGAGGAGTGACACAAGGTGGAATAAAAAGTATTCATTTCCCATCAATTCAATACTTTGCACTCTTTAAGGGGAAATGCATCGTGGGCAAGCAGGATTGCAGCACACTATGTGCCCCTGATTTGAGCCTCATACACACTACTCTGACCAGAGTTAAATGTTATAATCTTGGAGTGGTTGTTGCACGCAGATTGCAACACAATGCTAGTAGTGGTTATTTTTATGGTGTGATTTATGCTTCTCGGTTAGCTAAAGAGGTGCGTGTTACACCTCTACCTTATGACCCCATCTTACCTACTCAGTACTTAGAATTTGAGGCCATGAAGCGCCATAAGTTCCTTAACGGCAAAATCACTGATTATACTTATAACTTGAAGTTCGGTAAAGAAACCATTGTGCATACTGCTTTGCATGCGCCCGCTCTCTTTGATTTTGACAGCAAAAGAAGATATTATGTTTTTCAGAGCGAGGCTCGCGCGCACAATGTGGAGGTCGCAACTGCTCGATAGGCTGAGGAGGCTACACCAAGAGCCTCCATGAGCTACGACTCTGACTATCATGCAGCCAGCGGATGGTGATTACCAAGCTAGGCCAAAAGCCTAAGCTTGGGGGAGTACGTATTTCCACCGACATTATATTCATGCTCACACATTTCTGTCCAATTGTCGGTGTTCACACTTTTTCATTATATTATCCATGCTATATTTATTTTCTCGCCTTCTTCTTATGTGTTTGAAAAACTTTGAGAAATACAAAATTGTTTCTTGCTTCTTTTTGGTTTTTCTTAATAGTTTAGTTAGTTGTAGTATTTAAAAAGAAAACCCAAAAAGGTTTCCTAGTTCTTATTTTGCTTGTTGTGAGCTTTCCCGTGTAAATAGTTTTTCTCCTTTCCGTTTTTCTTTATTTTGCTTTCTTCAAGAAAAACTAAAAACTCCAAAATATTTCAGTGTGCTTCTCTGAAATTCTTTTCTTTTTATTTAGTCATACCATGGAGAAGACCATGATGAAAATGATGAGTGGCTCTCATATGCATTATTGTCAATCTAACAAATAACCCAAATTACTTTGTCTTCTCCTCTTGAACAAAATGTTCGCAGATTCCAGCTTAGTCCATGGCACTCTTGCACTGTTATTATTGTCATATCATTCGGTCGTGCAAGTGAAAGTGAATAATGACGATATTTTATGAACTGATCGTGGAAGAGAGAAACGGTTACGAACTCAACTTATTTTGTTTTGGTAAATATGTTTAACCTAGTATGCATGATTCAGCATATTATGATGAAACATGTTTGCAATGACAATTAGAGATTATAGTTTCTCATGCCATGCTTAAGTAGCTAGGGGTGGATAATAATTTATCTTGGATGTCAACATTGCGTTAAATGATTGTGATATGGTATCCTCCTCTAAATGTTTCAAGTGGCTTGACTTGGCACATGCCTATGCATGCAGTTGAATTAACACCAACATAGCCTCTATAATATGTATGTTCACGGTGTCCATATCTTACTCATGCTAGCATCCTTCATTATTCATAATGCATGTTCATGAGCATTTTCGCTCTCTAGATGGACGCTTCTCAACCTATTTGCTAGCCTTTGCCTGTACTAAGTGAAAATATTATTTGTGCATCAAAATCCTAAAACCCTAGTTATTCCATATGAGTCCACCATATCTACTTATATGCGGTATTACCCTGCTGTTCTAAGTAAATTTGCATGTGCCACCTAGAAAAACTTCAAATAAACACCTGCTTTTGTGTGCCTGGATTGTTCATAGAGCGATAGGCCGTAGTAGGAATCTTGCGTGTTAAGCGGGTTATTCTCATGGTGAGTGTTTATTCACTCGTCCTTGCACGAGAGGGGCAGTAATAGGGATTCCCAGACTCGAATTCAGAAATTGGAAATAATTAAACAAAACTCCCCCAGGACTGATGTTGGTATGGACGGTACATGTGGAATCGGCTAGCCGTAGAGTGTGTTTGTTGGTAGAGGGGGAGTAAACCTTTACTTTTGTCGCTTGGGAACCGCCACTAATGTGTTTAGTATGGAAGATGTTGATAACTTCCGGTCGGTGACGTAAACAGGAAGGGTGCATTTCCCAAAAAAATCATTTATCTCTGTTTTAAAAACTCAGAGCTCTGGCACCACTTCAAATCCCTGCTTCCCTCTGTGAAGGGGCTATCTATTTACTTTTATGTTGAGTCATCATCTTCTAAAATAAGCGCCAAATCTGAGAGAACTATAGTAACCTCGTGCATTGTGTATAGTTAATGTTGGATGCATCATCACTGGATCTTTTCTACCATGCATTACAATGTTTAGTCGCTGCTTGAACTTTGAAGGTGTTGTGCATTTATGTTCTACGGTCTCAGAAACGGCTAGTGAGATTGTCGGCGTTCTAGATACGTGGGTACCCAAACCTGCCTGCCTGTGGTCCACGACATGGCTCCATCGACGGCCTGGTACGAACCAGCTTCAACATCAACAACTCAAGACCCTTGAGGGAGTCCTGGATTAGGGGGTGTCCGGATGGCCGGACTAAGACCTTTGGCCGGACTCCCGGACTATGAAGATACAAGATTGAAGACTCCGTCCCGTGTCCGGATGGTACTTTCCTTGGCGTGGAAGGCAAGCTTGGCGATACGATATGAAGATCTCCTCCCATTGTAACCGACTCTGTGTAACCCTAGCCCTCTTCGGTGTCTATATAAACCGGAGAGTTTTAGTCCGTAGGACGAACAACAATCATACCATAGGCTAGCTTCTAGGGTTTAGCCACTCCGATCTCGTTGTAGATCTACTCTTGTACTACCCATATCATCAATATTAATCAAGCAGGAGTAGGGTTTTACCTCCATCGAGAGGGCCCGAACCTGGGTAAAAACATCGTGTCCCTTGTCTCCTGTTACCATCCGCCTAGACGCACAGTTCGGGACCCCCTACCCGAGATCCGCTAGTTTTGACACCGACATTGGTGCTTTCATTGAGAGTTTTGCTGTGTCGTCACCATCAGGAAGGATGCCACATCCCGTCTTTAAAGATGGCGTCGTTGCTAAAGGAGCTTTGGCTGTCGGTCAAACTCTCTAGCTAGGCAGGTTTTTGATAACCGCCTGTCCGGCCGTCGCGCAGACGATGACCTCTCGGGCCATCAAAAGCAATCTTCACATCAGCTCGGAGCTTGCCGAGCAGTTAGATCCGATGGAGATCTTCTCCCTGAACGAGCTCTTGGATCGCATCGCGGCCCTGGGAGTCGCTACTGATTACGACCAGATTGGGCTTAAACCCGATCAGAGAGAGATTGACTCTCCCCAGATCACCCATCAGGTCGAAGTGGTGGAAGAACAATGCGGCGAGTCTTTGCCCGCCCTAAGGACCAGATGCGTCCGGATTCCTGGTCCCTCCAAGCCGGATACCCGCGGAGGGGAGGATGTCGCCCAAACCCTGAACCTAAAGTCAGGCAGCAGGCCCGATTCATTGAATAATATCCAAGAAAGCAAGCTTCCGAATTCGGAAACCGCTCGGCCCCTGAATCTTACATCGGGCAGGGTTCCGGATTTAATTCCACCCGCCCACCCAACTATACGGGATTTATCCCTAATACGGCAAGAGTCCGGAGAAACAATACACCACTACTGGGCCAGATTCCTCCTGGTTATGAACAGGATAAAGGACTGCCGTGAGAAAGAAGCAATTTCACTCTTCTGTAACAACTGCACGGACATCGGAATCCTCAACGCCATAAGTCGCCGTGAAATTACACGATTCGCCAACTTGACATCCATAGTACGAAAGTACTGTGCGATTGAAAGCGTTCGGAAAACCGAAGATAAATTCTGGGACAATCCGGCCCCAAATATAACACGAGTCCGAAACAAAAGGGCGCATTATCGCCAGGCATCTGAGCCAAACATCAAAAAACAAAAACCCTCTACAGGGTACGGGACCGTACTGGAAGGATGGCTCAATGGACCGTGTAAAATTCATAATTTAGGGAAAGCCACACCAACGCACAGCCTTAGAGCATGTTGGATACTACGGCAGGTGGCAAGATGTGGCGAGGAGCTTTTAACTCCAGCACCCGAAGAATACCTCCCCAGTACGGTGTCGACAGTCTTCAAGACCTTCACATCAAACAATGCAAGGAAACGAATGCTCCGCAACCTTGCCGAAGTCTACCAAGTAACAACAATAAACCCATGGAGTGACACGGCTATCACCTTTAAAGCCAGTGACGAACCTAAATTCCGGATAGCCCGAGCACCGGCCACATTGGTCCTCAGTCCGATAGTGGATGGCTTCCGACTTACAAAGGTACTCATGGATGGAGGCAGCGGACTCAACCTCATCTACGAGGAAACCCTGCGAAAAATGGAAATTGACTGGAGCCGCATTGAGCGAAGCAACACAACTTTTAGGGGAATAATCCCAAGCCGGGAAGCGTGTTGTTCAGGAAAAATCACACTGGATGTGGTGTTCGGCATGCCGGATAATTACAGATCCGAGGAGGTCACGTTTCAAGTGGCCCCGTTCAGCAACAGATACCACGCTCTGCTAGGGCGAGAAGCATTTACAATTTTCCAAGCCATACCCCATTACGGGTACATGAAGCTCCAAATGCCCGGACCCAACGGAATCATCACTCTCGCAAGTGATCCGGACATAGCGCTCCACGCTGAAAACAAAACAGCCGCACTGGCCCTGGAGACATTATCTGAGGCCCTAGCGGCCGAGGAATTAACAGCGTTGCGCTCTACGGTGGACAAGGACGATGTGATACTAGACAAGAGATCCAAGTCCACCTCTTTTAAACCAGCGGACGAAATAGTCAAATTCCAAGTCCATCCAGCGGCCTCCGTTGGGGCACAATTAAAACCCGATGTAGATGCCGCACTCAGAGACTTCCTGCGAGAAAATTGGGACATTTTCGCTTGGCACCCCTCGGATATGCCAGGAATCCCACGCAGGCTGGCCGAGCACAGCCTGAACATCCTAAAAGGGTTTAAACCCGTCAAGTAGACTTTACGGCGTTTTTCTGAACCCAAGAGAGAAGCCATGGGAGAGGAGCTAGCAAAACTGCTGGAAGCCGGATTCATCAGAGACATAAAACATCCGGACTGTCTAGCAAACCTAGTGATGGTACCAAAGAAGGACAAATCTTGGCGCCTATGTGTCGATTTCAAAGACCTAAACAAGGCATGTCCAAAGGACCCTTTCCCACTCCCCCGAATTGATCAAATCATCGACGCCACCGCAGGACATGACTCATTGTGTTTCCTCGATGCATACTCTGGCTACCATCAAATCAAGATGGCAGAGTTAGACCAGGCCGCAACGGCATTCATCACCCCATACGGCCCATTCTGCTTCAACACGATGCCCTTCGGGCTCAAAAACACCGGCGCAACATATCAGCGCATGATTCAGACATGTCTGGCCAACCAGATCGGCAAAACAGTTGAAGCATACGTAGATGACGTGGTCGTCAAAACAAAACACGTCGATACTCTAGTAGACGACTTGAGGCTCACGTTCGACAATCTCCGAACATATGACATTAAGCTCAACCCGGAAAAATGTGTTTTCGGCGTACCAGCCGGAAAGCTCTTGGGCTTCATCATATCCGGTAGAGGAATTGAAGCAAACCCAGCCAAGATCCGAGCTCTGTCACAATTGGATACCCCAAAGGACCTCAAACAAATACAAAAACTGACAGGATGCGTGGCGGCTCTAAGCCGCTTTATCTCCCGCTTAGGAGAAAAGGCATTACCCCTCTATCGCCTCCTGCGGCGCACCGACCACTTCGAGTGGGCGGATGCCGCCACGGCCGGACTCGAAGAAATAAAAGCCATACTGGCAACAAATCCGGTCCTGGCCGCGCCCAACACGGGCGAACCAATGCTATTATACATCGTGGCAACCCATCAAGTTGTAAGCGCGGTGCTCGTCGTCGAACGAGAAGCGGACGGACACATGTTCCCCCTCCGAAAATCAGTGTACTACGTGTCCACTGTACTAACTCCATGCAAGTCACGGTACCCGCATTATCAAAAGATAGCATACGCGGTGTTCATGGCATCCCGGAAGCCGCGACACTACTTTCAAGAGTGCTCCATAACAGTGGCATCCGAAGTACCCCTTAATGATATTATAAACAACCGCGACGCAACGGGCCGGATTGCCAAATGGGCCATCGAGCTCCTCCCGTTCGACATAACCTACAAGCCAAGGCGAGCTATTAAGTCGCAGGTTTTGGCCGACTTCATTGCCGAATGGACTAAAGCCGAACTCCCTAAAGAGTACGACGCATACTCCAACTGGATCATGCACTTCGACGGCTCCAAAATGTTGGCTGGCCTGGGGGCTGGCGTCGTTCTGACGTCCCCAACCGGAGACATAGTCCAATACGTACTTCAGATAATGTACACGGATTCCAACAATGCAGCCGAATACGAGGCCCTTTTACATGGCCTCCGGATGGCAGTCTCCATGGGCATTCAGCGCCTAGAGGTCCGCGGGGATTCAAACCTTGCAATATCCCAAATAAATGGAGACTTCGACGCCAAGGATCCGAAAATGGCAGCTTACCGCAACGCCATCTTAAAGATGTCAGCTCGATTTGAGGGGCTCGAGTTTCATCACATAGCCCGGGAAAATAACCAAGCAGCTGACGTGCTAGCACGCATTGGCGCCAAGCGCGAGGCCGTCCCTCCCAACATCTTCCTAGAAAGGCTGTTCAAGCCATCTGTATCATGGGAAGGAGAATCCGGAAACAATAGCCCGGACACAACTACACCGCCCCTCACCGAACATTCTGACACAGTTGGGGGCTTCGCCAACGAAACAACGCCGTCAGCCCACGCAATAATGGCAGTCATTGCCCCTTGGACAGAACCATTCCTAGCCTACCTAACTACACAGGAACTTCCCGAGGACCAAAACGAGGCCCGCTGCATAGTGCGGCGATCTAAAGCCTACAAAGTCCACGAGGGAGAGCTTTACAAGAAAAGCACAACCGGAGTCCTTCAAAGGTGTATCTCCGAAGAGGAAGGGCGAGACTTTTTGGCTGAAATTCATGCCGGACTTGGCGGGCACCACGCCGCAGCCCGGGCCCTTGTAAGCAAGGCCTTCCGTACCGGATTTTATTGGCCAACGGCCCGGGCAGACGCTCAGGACTTACTGCAACGATGTGTTGGTTGCCAGTTATTCGTCAACCAAAGCCACATGCCGCCTACCGCCCTACAAACTATACCCATTACCTGGCCTTTCGCGGTCTGGGGGCTTGACATGGTCGGACCCCTTAAAGGAGGAACCCACAAGCAAATATCTACTGGTCATGGTGGACAAATTCACCAAATGGATAGAAGCCAAGCCTGTAAAGACGGCCGAATCCAGACCAGTGATAGACTTCATATCTGGGGTCGTACACCGTTACGGCGTCCCCACAGCATCATAACCGATAACGGCACAAACTTCACAGCCGATGAAGTCAAACTTTGGTGCAAAAACATGGGCATCAAGCTCGACTGTGCTTCAGTCTATCACCCTCAAACTAACGGTCAAGTCGAACGGGCCAATGGTCTCATTATGAGCGGCATCAAACCCAGACTAGTGCGATCCCTCAAGGAATCTAACACGCACTGGGTAGAGGAGCTTGACTCCGTACTCTGGGGTCTGCGGACCACGCCGAATCGGACTAACGGATTCACACCATTTTTTATGGTATACGGCGCAGAGGCAGTACTACCATGCGACTTAATCCATGACTCACCTCGAGTGCGCATGTACGAAGAAAGAGAAGCCGAGCTCGATCAGCAGGACAGCTTGGACGCATTGGAAGAGGAGCGCGACGTGGCAAAAGCTCGTTCCGCATTCTATCAACAGCAGGCTCGAAGATACCAAAGCAGAGAAGTACGGGCCAAAACCTATAACGTTGGCGAACTAGTCCTACACCTTCCGGACAAGAAAAAGGATAAATTAAAGCCCAAATGGGAGGGCCCCTTCATAATAGACCAAGTACTGACCGGCGGAGCGTACCGTCTGTGAAACGCATCGGATAACCGACTCAAGCCGAACCCATGGAACGCAGCACGCCTACAAAGGTTCTACGCCTAGCGCCGGACTCCGTGTTCGTTTCCTTCCCTCGTCCCTTTGTTTTATTTTTTATTTTTATTTTTAATTTTGGCTGTCCGGAATTTTGTTCCTTCTCCCTACCCTTTTTTCTCACAAGCCCTTAGGAGCTTGCCTGTGCATTATTCGCACATACCCGACGCGCTACCTGCGCTCATAATACCTGGGGGCTTCTTTAGCAAGAAGTTTATATAAAACGGGCCTCATGCCCAAAACATGTGTGATGCTTCCGCATGAACCTTTTATACACCATTATATGCATTGATATGACTTAACTTTTGGCCAAGCTGGGTTGCCTGGCTCCTGTGCTTACCCCTACGTTCTCGTTCATTCGGCTAGGTGGTAAAGGGAGCACCTCTACGATTGTTACTACCGGGTCAGCCGGATGTGTACCTCAGACTGGGTGAAGCCGAAAGCTAGCGTTCTGTCATGCCCAATATGCGATACTATCCTAAAGAGACTCGAAGGTCCCACCAAGGATAGAACCGCATATTGATACGCTTTTGCAAGGTGGATATCATTACATCAACATTACATAATAGATGGGGATACATTCAAATGGCATACAATGCCACACAAATACAACATCATCTTATATAAGAGCACCATCCGACTACGGATGAAACACAAACAGAAACTCAAATGACATCCACCCTGCTAGCCCAGGCTGCCGACCTGGAACCTATCCCCTGATTGAAGAAGGAGCAGAAGAAGAACTCCAAAACAAGCAAACATCGCTCTCGCGTCATGATCATCGCATAACCTGTACCTGCAACTGTTGTTGTAGTAATCTGTGAGCCACGAGGACTCGGCAATCCCATTACTAGGGGTATCAAGACTAGCAAAGCTTAATGGGAAAGGAAGGGGTAAAGTAGTGAGGTTGTAGCAGCGACTAAGCATATATGGTGGCTAACATACGCAAATAAGAGCGAGAAGAGAAGCAAAGGAACGATCGTCAACTAGTAATGATCAAGAAGTGATCCTGAACTCCTACGTACGTCAAACATAACCCAAAACCGTGTTCACTTCCCGGACTCCGCTGAAAAGAGACCATCATGGTTACACACGCGGTTGATGCGTTTTAATTCGGATCTAGTGTCAAGTTATCTACAACCGGACATTAACAAATTCCCATCTGCCGCATAACCGCGGGCACGGCTTTCGAAAGTTTAAACCCTGCAGGGGTGTCCCAACTTAGCCCATGATAAGCTCTCGCGATCAACAAAGGATATTCCTTCTCCCAAGAAGACCCGATCAGACTCGAAATCCCAGTTTACAAGACATTTCGACAATGGTAAAACAAGACCAGCAAAGCCGCCCGATGTGCCGACAAATCCCGATAGGAGCTGCACATATCTCGTTCTCAGGGCAACACCGGATGAGACTAGCTACGAGTAAAACCAACCCTCAAGTTTCCCCGAGGTGGCCCCGCAGGCAGCTCAGTTCGGACCAACACTCGAAGGAGCACTGGCCCGGGGGGGGTTAAATAAAGATGACCCTCGGGCTCCGGAAACCCAAGGGAAAAGGGGCTAGGTGAGGCAAATGGTAAAACCAAAGTTGGGCCTTGCTGGAGGAGTTTTATTCAAAGCAAACTGTCAAGGGGGTCCCATAAACCACCCAACCGCGTAAGGAACGCAAAATGCGGGAACATAACACCGATATGACGGAAACTAGGGCGGCAAGAGTGGAACAAAACACCAGGCATAAGGCCGAGTCTTCCACCCTTTACCAAGTATATAGATGCATTAAATTAAATAAGAGATATTGTGATATCCCAACATAATCCTGTCCACCATGGAGCAATCTTCAACTTCACCTGCAACTAACAACACTATAAGAGGGGGCTGAGCAAAGCGGTAACATAGCCAAGCAACGGTTTGCTAGGAAGGGTGAAAAGGTTAGGGGCTGACATGGCAATTGGGAGGCTTGAAGATCAAGTGATAGGTAGCACAACATAGCGATAGAATGAAGCAACCAGCATTGCAATGATAGTAGTGAGATCCAGGGTAGCGGTCATCTTGCCTGAAATCCCGCAAGGAAGAAGAACGAGGTCCATGAAGAAGACGAACGGGAGTAGTCGAACGAATCCTCACAATCGCAACATTACTGGAACTAAGAAGCAACATCGGAAAGAAACAAACAACATGGTAAATGCACAAGCATAAACATGGCATGATGCACAAACAAGTATGATGCATGTCCGGTTTAAAGAGGCATGGCATGGCAAAGTGCAACAAACAACACTACAACTTAAGTGGAGCTCAATATGCAACGAGTTGCATATTGACGAAACACCACAACAATTATTTAGTTCATCTCGTTTAAGCTATTCAACAATATTAAATATTGTTAAACATGGCAAGAGGTCAAGCATAATGAAACCACCTATCTAGGCAAGTTTAAATGAGGCCGGAAGTAAAACAATTCCGGAAAAATCCTCATGAGCAATATTCAAATTTTGTACTGTTCTGCCCTAAACACAATTTTAATGTTGTTAAACATCAAAATAAAATGCACCGTCATAATCTATGCATTTTCCCACCCCGTTTACATATAAAGTTTATTTAAAACCGAGCTACTTTTTTTAGTTATGAAATAAAGCATTTTAACATGGCATTTAAGCAAATTTAATCAAACAACAATTTAAACATTTTAAACATGGATGAAAGATGCAGATTATGAAAGTACATGAAAATCTGAGCATTTTACATATATAACATGTTTTATTTGGATGCATGGACATTTAGTTATGAGCATTTTAAAATGATGGCATTGATGTGAATATGCAGAAAATGAATAAATGCTAAAACACATGGGATAGGGAAAAAATATACACGGGCCGGATTCCATGCACGGTGCAAGCCCAGAAGTGGAATTGACCCAAGCGGCTGAGTGTGTGTGCATGCAAAAGAAAAATAAAACAGAGGACAAAAGGGGGAGTGCTGGGTTTTGAACCCAGGATCTCCTGGATCAAAGGGAGCAACTTTTGCCACTGCGCTGCTGCTGTGTTTGTGCATGACATGGTCGTGGCTCTATTTGAACCGAACCCAAGGGTAGGCCTTCTTCTCCGTGGCGCACGGTGGAACTCTAAGACGGCGCCGGCGAGCCAGGCAGCGACCATAGGGACCATCGACCAATGGCGGGGGTGCGGAAACATGCGGGGGAGCGTGAATGAGCAGCTGCTGCTTGCGGGGTGGTGGTGTGCGTGCAGGTACTCGTGCACGAGCAGGCGCTCGTCCCGGTCATGGAGAAGACTACGACCGGGTGTGCGGGTTGAAGCACTGTGGCTGCTGCGCGTCCAGCGCGTTGGGATTGAAGGCATGCGCGAGCAGAGAGGGTCGAGCGTGGGCGGGAGTGTGCAGGAGCAGCGAGGTGAGTTCCAGGAACTCATCCATGGCAGATATGGAGTTGGCGGCTCGAGAAGACGACTACGGCGACGGTATTGAACAAGAGAGGGGCTGGGAGGAGCGGCTGCTCACCGAGGGGTGCTGCTGGAGTTTCACGAGGTCGTCGGAGACCGGAGACGGTGAGAAGGCACGCTGATCCGGGCGGCGTCTTTGGTTCCGTGAAGCAGAGGAAGCAGGGGAGGAAGAGGACGACGGGGAAGAAGCTATACTTGGCGATCCGGGGCTCGGGGAGGTGCGGGAAGGTGTTGCCGAAGTCATGGGACTTGCCGCGGAGGAAGAAGGTCGGGGTCGTCGGCTTCTACGCCGGGCTCGAGCATCAACTCGGCCCGGCCACGGTCATGGCGACCGCGACGACAGGGAGGCTGTGGGGGAGGCTCCCACCCAACTAACTCCCGGGATCAATCAAGGAGGGTGACGGGGCGCAGGACGACATGCCGGAGAGGATCCTGGTGCAACCAGACGCGAGGACAACGATGGACGCTGGCGGTTTTCTTCTCTCGGGTGCTCTTTTCTTGAGGAAGAAGAATAACTAGAGAAGGAGAGGGGTTCTGGCGGCGTTGAAGGGAGGAGGAGAAGCTAGGGTAGGGCACAGACATCGAGGGATGGTATATAGGGTGCTAGGGAGCTGTACGGCAGCCCATCGAGCGGTGCCATGGCGATCTGATGGCTACTGATTGGTCATACAGAGATGACATAGGTAGAAGAAGGAGCAGAGGAGGGCTTGGGCTGGATGACTGTGGAGATGGGCTGCTACTGCTGGTGCTGGGCTGCATTGCTGCTGCTGGAGCTGGGCTCTCTCTCTCTCCCTCTTATTCTTCCTTTTCTCAATTTCCTCAAACAGAAAAATAAGAGAGAAAAGCTCAGAGATAAAGGGAAGGCATAAGAGAGATATGAGAATATATCTGGAGTCCAGAATTTGTGCAGAATTTTGATAAATTGCTTTGGGCATTTTTAAGGATAGAAAAATAATTCAAGTTTGAATTAAATTCAAACTTGAGCCATTTTTGAACCAAACCAAATCAACTTAAAATATCATGAATTTGGACAGAGAGGTTTAGGACATGGTCTAATATTTATAGGAAAATATTGGACATTTATGGAGGAGAAAATGTCACTTGCAACAATGAAAGAAAGAAGAAGGAAGGAGGAGAAGATGGTGCATTGATAGGTTGAGAGAGGAAACAAGTGGTAGGAATATCAACACATACATAGCGCAAATAAAGTAACAAGATGAATCTCACAATGCACATGAACAAGGAAAAGAAAACAAGCACAACAATCATATGGAGACGAATGCATGATGCAAATAATAATAATAAAACAAACCTCACAAGCAAGCAAGCAATCATGAACATGATGGATGCAAATGCATATGACAACATACATGAAGATGGAATGCACAAAGTGAGAAAAACAAATAACACAAGCATGATGATGCAACAATTTATTATGACAATCATGGAAACAACAAAAATAAATAGAAGGCATCTGGAGCATCGGTCTCGGGGCGTCACAACACTCCTCCACTTACAAGAGATCTCGTCCCGAGATCTAAGGATCGCACCGGAGAGAAACGAAATAGGAAGAGGTAAAACAAAGTTGCTTCTTTGACAAATGAGTGAAACCCACAAACCTTGAGAGGTTGATCAAATCGAAAGAAAGAATACAATGGAGATGAACGAGATTGCAAACACTCCGTTAGCAAAGAAGAACAAAGAACATGATGAGAACCAAGAGCTTAGGGGACAAGATAGATTTTTAAACCACTCCTGTTAAAACTAGATAGAGAAGGAATAAGATTGATATAATTTGGGCAGCACTCCGACTGAAAGAAGAAGAAAAACTTGATAAGATGAAAAGCACTTGAAGAGATGACACAACACTCCGGTTAAATGGATAAGCATGAAAAGAACACTATCCTCACAAGTCGAGATGATAGAGTGAAAGGAGCAACATCACAATGTCTCCGGAAGAAAGAATAGAAGATAGATCATGCGAGTAACGGAATGGAGTAGAAAATGCCAACTTCTGCCACAAATGAGCTTGGAAAGCATCCTTGCAAAGAAGAATTGAACAGAGTTGTTGGAAACTCAACAACAAAAAGCACAAGCTTGTTGTGGGCTTATGGCAAACATCTCAAAATGATGAGGTGACAACCGGCCACTAATGGGAACAATTGCTTGCTTGAGAACAACGAAGAGATGAAAAACCTCTACCTCATTCTTGACAACATGTGAATCACGAAACATGAATGGAAACTGTCAAGAATGACATAACACCATTAGTGGCCGGTAGAAAGGAGCCTCTCCCACTGTATAATTTCTCAAAAAAATCTAAGGTAGAAAGAATTGCACTTCGAAATGCAAGAAGAAGAATACTTGAATGCCTCAAAACAAAACATGTGTTGAGCACCATGTTTAATTTTTGAGTATAGCTTGGCGGATCATCAACTCGAGAGAAGTCTTGAAGAACAAATGAAGAATGAAAGGAATCCTTGATGAACCACCATGTAGAGCCTCCATGAAGAACTCCGATAATAAAAGGATGATAAAAAGAAAGAGAAGTTGAAAACATGAGGAGAAGCCTTGCAATGATTTAGATGGAGGTTCTGATGAGATAAAGCAGAAAACTTGGAACTCCAGAAAAAGAATAGATGAAACACTAGAACCGAGAATTACTTCATCATGAACAATCTCCAGAAGAAAAGAATTGAATCACATCGAGGAAATAAGAATAAGATTTATTGTATGCTTATCCTTCATCAAATTAAGTTGATGACAAGCAATGGATTTGGCATACTACTTATTCTCGTAGAAAGGATTAAAAGAGATATGGCGCGAACTTGAGAAGGTATTGATGGAACCACCGGTGGAATTTGGAAACAACGAATGAATTAATATGATAACGAAGGAAGTGAAATCTTGAATGAACCACCATAAGAATTGAAAATGAAAGTAGCAAAGGCACAATTCACCGAGAAGAATTTGAAAATGAATGATGATACTTGAGGGGATTCAGATAAATGAGAACGAAGAGAACATGAACTGATTAGAGGATATTTGAACGATGCACCGGTAAGATTTGGAGAACGATAGCCACACGCTGAGAATGAAGAATTATGACTTGATGGCCTTCGGAGGAAAGAAACGGAAACAACTCATGAAATGCTCCGGATGGGTGAAAAGAAATCCACAATCAAAAACAATTATGAGGATGGCATGAAGCTAGAACCATGAATCTTCAAGAGAATGGACCAAGATTTAAGAGAAACTCTTCTTTCGCCTTCACATGTTGAGAATGATGATGAGAACCACCATGAAAATTGTTGAGATACTCCGGAACAAAGAAGAATAGAAATGATGAACCAACGATGAAAATATTCTGAAAGCGATCTTGGAGAAGGAATATGACTGATGAAAATTCATTCTTACGTCAAACTTCGAAAGACTTTGGGAATGGCTCCGGGAAAATAAGAAGAGTCAGGTAGGATCCTAGGAAAAGACCTGTGGGTTAGGGCCCACTCAAGAGAAACACCTTGAAAGAGAGGTTGCACCGGTTGAATTAAAGGGCTTGAATGAGATAAATACCTCGAAATATCTTGAACGGATTGAGAATGGAAACACAAGTCTTCTGAGATATCTTGAGCACTCCGGATAAGAATAGAGAGAGGTGAACAATTAAGAGGTGCACCGATGTGGAAAAACATTTGAAACGAGGAAAGGCATATGATCAACACCGAAAGCTTGAATTAAATCCACCGGAGAGGAAAAGAGACGAAGAATAATGAACTTGAAGCTCCGTTAGTATCTTCCTGAGAATCACCGGATAAGAACATTGACGGAAAAGAATGGAGAGACTTCCCATCAATAAAAAGGATACTTGATTAAGAAATCTCAGACCTTGAAGAAAAGGGGTGGGAGGGCGGGAAAACAAAGGCAACTTGGGGTAGGTGGAATGGATACCGTTGAAGAAAACTTAAAATTGATCTAGCGGATGTAGAAAATGATCGGATCCACTTGAAGAGAAGCACACCGGTTGGAAAAGAGTTGACATGACAACCTTAGTGATCAAGAAGGATTAGTACTCCCATAGAAAATATGAGAACTCTGTTTAGGAAATGTATGGATTCAACATTTGACTTCGAAGCAACTCGAATACCACAAATAAAACAAAACAAAGGATTGGCTTGCAGAAAGAGCCGGAACAAATACATATGATAGAGATTTACCCAATCCCATATCATGCATCTGTCGGAAAGATATTCTAGGAGCTACTTGAATTCCCACCTATAAACTCCCGAAACTTTCTGGTTATGCAATCTGGTGTTGGGGATACAGGGGAAGCAATATATCTCACCCAAACTAACAATCCGTACATCCAGCTATATCCATCCATCAACACATAACCAAGAAAACTCCGGAAATCGTGTACCTCAACCTTCGAAAAGCATCCGTTATACGAGCTATGGCAATACTCCCGAACTCCCCAGCATTGGGTGGCGTCGAGGTTATCTCACCAACAACTGCATAAAAGAGATTTTCGATGTCGGCAAAACTCAGGTATTCCAGAACTGCAACGATAAAATTGTGACGACAACACCTCAGAGCTCAACTCCTCGGGTCACTGCCACATAAAAGACAGGAGGCACCAAGAACAATGTTCTCGTCACAAAACCATCGGAACGATTCCAAGATACCCGCGTGATCCTGGAAAAAAATAGTGAAATTTGAGAAGAGGAAAGTCAAAACATCTACGTCAGGAGACCTCACCAGAGCGACGAAGGGGGCTTAGGAGTAATAAGAATCCTACTCTCCGATATATATATAATACTAGGACTCAAAATAGTTTTCTTCTAGACTCAACAACGGCCAACAATCAAGGGGGCTCCTATGGTCGGTCAAGGCTCTGATACCAACTTGTCACGCCCAATATGCGATACTATCCTAAAGAGACTCGAAGGTCCCACCAAGCATAGAACCACATATTGATACGCTTTTGCAAGGTGGATATCATTACATCAACATTACATAATAGATGGGGATACATTCAAAAGGCATACAATGCCACAGGAATACAACATCATCTTACATAAGAGCACCATCCGACTACGGATGAAACACAAACAGAAACTCAAACGACATCCACCCTGCTAGCCCGGGCTGCCGACCTGGAACCTATCCCCTGATCAAAGAAGGAGCAGAAGAAGAACTCCAAAACAAGCAAACATCGCTCTCGCGTCATGATCATCGCATAACCTGTACCTGCAACTGTTGTTGTAGTAATCTGTGAGCCACGAGGACTCGGCAATCCCATTACCAGGGGTATCAAGACTAGCAAAGCTTAATGGGAAAGGAAGGGGTAAAGTGGTGAGGTTGCAGCAGCGACTAAGCATATATGGTGGCTAACATACGCAAATAAGAGAGAGAAGAGAAGCAAAGGAACGGTCGTCAACTAGTAATGATCAAGAAGTGATCCTGAACTCCTACGTACGTCAAACATAACCCAAAACCGTGTTCACTTCCCGGACTCCGCCGAAAAGAGACCATCACGGTTACACACGTGGTTGATGTATTTTAATTGGGATCTGGTGTCAAGTTATCTACAACCGGACATTAACAAATTCCCATCTGCCGCATAACCGCGGGCACGGCTTTCGAAAGTCTAAACCCTGCAGGGGTGTCCCAACTTAGCCCATGATAAGCTCTCGCGATCAACGAAGGATATTCCTTCTCCCAGGAAGACCCGATCAGACTCGGAATCCCAGTTTACAAGACATTTCGACAATGGTAAAACAAGACCAGCAAAGTCGTCCGATGTGCCGACAAATCCCGATTGGAGCTGCACATATCTCGTTCTTAGGGCAACACCGGATGAGACTAGCTACGAGTAAAACTAACCCTCAAGTTTCCCCGAGGTGGCCCCGCAGGCATCTCAGTTCGGACCAACACTCGAAGGAGCACTGGCCCGGGGGGGTTAAATAAAGATGACCCTCGGGCTCCGGAAACCCAAGGGAAAAAGGGCTAGGTGAGGCAAATGGTAAAACCAAAGTTGGGCCTTGCTGGAGGAGTTTTATTCAAAGCGAACTGTCAAGGGGGTCCCATAAATCACCCAACCGCGTAAGGAACACAAGATCCGGGAACATAACACCGATATGACGGAAACTAGGGCGGCAAGAGTGGAACAAAACACTAGGCATAAGGCCGAGTCTTCCACCCTTTACCAAGTATATAGATGCATTAAATTAAATAAGAGATATTGTGATATCCCAACATAATCCTGTCCACCATGGAGCAATCTTCAACTTCACCTGCAACTAACAACGCTATAAGAGGGGGCTGAGCAAAGCGGTAACATAGCCAAGCAACGGTTTGCTAGGAAGGGTGAAAAGGTTAGGGGCTGACATGGAAATTGGGAGGCTTGAAGATCAAGTGATAGGTAGCGCAGCATAGCGATAGAACAACGCAACCAACATCGCAATGATAGTAGTGAGATCCAGGGTAGCGGTCATCTTGCCTGAAATCCCGCAAGGAAGAAGAACGAGGTCCATGAAGAAGACGAACGAGAGTAGTCGAACGAATCCTCACAATCGCAACATTACCGGAACTAAGAAGCAACACCGGAAAGAAACAAACAACATGGTAAACGCACAAGCATAAACATGGCATGATGCACAAACAAGTATGATGCATGTCCGGTTTAAAGAGGCATGGCATGACAAAGTGCAACAAACAACACTACAACTTAAGTGGAGCTCAATATGCAACGAGTTGCATATTGACGAAACACCACAACAATTATTTAGTTCATCTCGTTTAAGCTACTCAACAATATTAAATATTGTTAAACATGGCAAGAGGTGAAGCATAATGAAACCACCTATCTAGGCAAGTTTAAATGAGGCCGGAAGTAAAACAAGTCCGGAAAAATCCTCATGAGCAATATTCGAATTTGGTACTCTTCTGCCCTAAACACAATTTTAATGTTGTTAAACATCAAAATAAAATGCACCATGATAATCAATGCATTTTCCCACCCCGTTTACATATAAAGTTTATTTAAAACCGAGCTACGGTTATTTAGTTATGAAATAAAGCATTTTAACATGGCATTTAAGCAAATTTAATCAAATAGCAATTTAAACATTTTAAACATGGATGAAAGATGCAGATATTGAAAGTCCATGAAAATCTGAGCATTTTACATATATAACATGTTTTATTTGGATGCATGGACATTTAGTTATGAGCATTTTAAAATGATGGCATTGATGTGAATATGCAGAAAATGAACAAATGCTAAAACACATGGGATAGGGAAAAATATACATGGGCCGGATTCAATGCACGGTGCAAGCCCGGAAGTGGAATTGACCCAAGCGGCTGAGTGTGTGTGCATGCAAAAGAAAAATAAAAACAGAGGACAAAAGGGGGAGTGCTGGGTTTTGAACCCAGGATCTCCTGGATCAAAGGGAGCAACTTTTGCCACTGCGCTGCTGTTGTGTTTGTGCATGACATGGTCGTGGCTCTATTTGAACCGAACCCAATGCTAGGCCTTCTTCTCCGTGGCGCATGGTGGAACTCTAAGACGGCGCCGGCGAGCCAGGCAGCGACCATAGGGACCATCGACCAATGGCTGGGGTGCGGAAACATGCGGGGGGAGCGTGAGTGAGCAGCTGCTGCTTGCGGGGTGGTGGTGTGTGTGCAGGTACTCGTTCACGAGCAGGCGCTCGTCCCGGTCATGGAGAAGACTACGAACGGGTCTGCGGGTTGAAGCACTGTGGCTGCTGCGCGTCCAGCGCGTTGGGATTGAAGGCGTGCGCGAGCAGAGAGGGTCGAGCGTGGGCGGGAGTGTGCAGGAGCAGCGAGGTGAGTTCCAGGAACTCATCCATGGCGGATATGGAGTTGGCGGCTCGAGAAGACGACTACGGCGACGGTATTGAACAAGAGAGGGGCTGGGAGGAGCGACTGCTCACCGAGGGGTGCTGCTGGAGTTTTACGAGGTCGTCGGAGACCGGAGACGGTGAGAAGGCATGCTAATCGGGGCGGCGTCTTCGGTTCCGTGAAGCAGAGGAAGTAGGGGAGGAAGAGGACGACGGGGAAGCAGTTGTACTTGGCGATCCGGGGTTCGGGGAGGTGCGGGAAGGTGTTGCCGGAGTCGTGGGACTTGCCACGGAGGAAGAAGGTCGGGGTCGTCGGCTTCTACGCCGGGCTCGAGCATCAACTCGGCCCGGCCACGGTCATGGTGACCGCGACGACAGGGAGGCCGTGGGGGAGGCTCCCACCCAACTAACTCCCGGGATCGATCGAGGAGGGTGACGGGGCGCAGGACGACATGCCGGAGAGGATCCTGGCGCAACCGGACGCAAGGACGACCATGGACGCCGGCGGTTTTCTTTTCTTGGGTGCTCTTTTCTTGAGGAAGAAGAATAACTAGAGAAGGAGAGGGGTTCTGGCGGCGTTGAAGGGAGGAGGAGAAGCTAGGGTAGGGCACAGACATCGAGGGATGGTATATAGGGTGCTAGGGAGCTGTACGGCAGCCCATCGAGCGGTGCCATGGTGATCTGATGGCTACTAATTGGTCATACAGAGATGACGTAGGTAGAAGAAGGAGCAGAGGAGGGCTTGGGCTGGATGACTGTGGAGATGGGCTGCTACTGCTGGTGCTGGGCTGCATTGCTGCTGCTGGAGCTGGGCTCTCTCTCTCTCCCTCTTATTCTTCCTTTTCTCAATTTCCTCAAACAGAAAAATAAGAGAGAAAAGCTCAGAGATAAAGGGAAGGCATAAGAGAGATATGAGAATATATCTGGAGTCCAGAATTTGTGCAGAATTTTGATAAATTGCTTTGGGCATTTTTAAGGATAGAAAAATAATTCAAGTTTGAATTAAATTCAAACTTGAGCCATTTTTGAACCAAACCAAATCAACTTAAAATGTCATGCATTTGGACAGAGAGGTTTAGGACATGGTCTAATATTTATAGGAAAATATTGGACATTTATGGAGGAGAAAATGTCACTTGCAACAATGAAAGAAAGAAGAAGGAAGGAGGAGAAGATGGTGCATTGATAGGTTGAGAGAGGAAACAAGTGGTAGGAATATCAACACATACATAGCGCAAATAAAGTAACAAGATGAATCTCACAATGCACATGAACAAGTAAAAGAAAACAAGCACAACAATCATATGGAGACGAATGCATGATGCAAATAATAATAATAAAACAAACCTCACAAGCAAGCAAGCAATCATGAACATGATGGATGCAAATGCATATGACAACATACATGAAGATGGAATGCACAAAGTGAGAAAAACAAATAACACAAGCATGATGATGCAACAATTTATTATGACAATCATGGAAACAACAAAAATAAATAGAAGGCATCTGGAGCATCGGTCTCGGGGCGTCACACGTTCTTAAGGAAATATTCGGTCGGCGAACTAAAAGATGATCTTTCGTATTTATTCATTTGCCCCCAGATGCTTTTCTGCTCTTTCCGGCAGTTCGGACATGCACTTTAGGGCATGCCTTCCAGGGAAAGGAACCCCTAACGGAACTATTCTCTCTGGAAGATGTTTCTTACTAACCATGTAATATAAGATAACTAGTTGGGCACTTGTCTGCTAAAGCACTTATGACCCCTACGCCTTGTCTCCATGCATGCCCCGGTTCTTACATAACCAAGAGGGTATTCGGACACACTCTGGACTATAGGGTCCAAAGGTCGAAGCGAAAAGGTCCGCAATGACAAACGATCTACAATCCGGCTAGAAGGCATTTTATGTCATTTTTACAGAGTCAATCTGACTCGGCATATTCTTCTTCAATACCATCCAACAGGCGGTCTAATTTACAGTCCTGTTGGGAATACTTTGCAGCCAGCTCCACCTGGCCATATCTAAGCTGACCGGGATCTCCTTTCCGTCCGGACCTATAGGGACGACCTCGGCCATGTGGTTTGGGTCAGCCTTCGTGTACCGAGTCTTCACCATGGCCCAGGCCTCCCTGGCACCTTGACGGCAAGCCGATATCTTCCACAACCGAAAGCACTGCCGCACTCCCTCCAGCTTCTTGGTAAGCTCCTCAAGGCCTTCGGGCACGGAGAGGGATGGCCACATAGCCTGGATGACGCTTTGCATTGCCTGCCGAACTCGTTCGTGTAGTTGCAACAGCTCGAGAAGAAGATCTCCCAATGAACTGGGCATTTCCTCCGCCAGACGACCCATCAGCAGACCTACAGACATAGCTCTGTCAATCGACTTCCTCGCTGAATTCTTTTTTGGCAGATTCATTCAAGCACTTACTAAAAATGCCGCATCGAAGTCGCCGATTCTCCTTCACGGTAGAAGACAGCTGAATACGAACATCTACCAGTTCCTCGCCTAGCTGGGTATTGGCATCTTGAAGCTTGTCCTTCTCTTGCCTCACCCTCGTCAGCACGCTCTCGCCAGCCTTTAGTTGGCGTAGGAGTTGTTGCTGGTCCGGATTTACTCCGGCCTCATCTGCATTATTATCGTCAGGGTTGCACGCCTGCCGCATTTCAAAATGGAAGTACCTTTGGAAGCATATATTACCTGCGGGCGTCCCCTTGACATTCTCTAAAGTGGCCAATGCGGCCTCGAGCTGAGCCTTGCACTCTTCGAGCTCCTGGGACAATTGCGTGTTCTTCTTTGTAAGACACTGCATATGACATGATCCTTCAAACAGTTATCTTCATTGTTTCAAGTCTCGGGGGCTACGGACATATATAACCTTCAATTTTACTCACCTGTATGTCTTTCACATACTGCTCCGTGGCTCTGGCTAGACCATTTTGAGCAGCACGGAGATACGCATCTCCTGTATTAAAGGCATCTAACGCCTCTGGGGGAAAACACGCGTCACGAAGAACAGTCCGGCGACGCCTGTGGTTCAGGGCACTCTCCACCTCTGAATTGGTGGCAGATAGCCCGTCGGCGCCCTCTATCGGAGGAGCGCCCGAGGCATGTCCCGTGTCCGCCTCCGCTTCCGGACCCGGCCTCGAACCTTGACCAGCGGACATAGTCCGGCGGGCTCTCTTCTGTCTAAGAAAATCATGAGCATTAGTAAGACTCAGGGGCATAAACCCTAGGCATTAACTTCGCACGCCATACCGTTGCGCCGGAATCTCGATCTGGTCCGCACTTCTTTTTGGCCCGCCTGGCTTCAGTGGCCCTTGTTGGCTGCCCACGTGGGCTCGGCCTTCCGCCTCAAGGATTTACCCTACGAAATGTTGTTAGTACACGCCATGCAAGATAAAGCATGAGAATACTGGGACTTCGGTCTTAGTTACCTTGGAGGCTGGAAGTAGTCCGGGATAGTCGGCAGTGATGGCCACTAAGGAGTTATGCTTGCTCAATTAATGAAATACTCCATCAATCAACTCCACGCATAAGTCCGGATCTTCTTGGGAGTCCGGATCGAGGGGCCTTTCCGGGTCCTCGGGTTGTGGAGCAGGGCTGTTTATTTCCTTCACAGCCTGGCGCAGCTCCTGCGTTTAAACATTACTAGTCTAAGTACTCAACTACGGGAATTTCAAAAATGGATAGGCAAGTGAAAGTGTCCGCTCACCCAACTAGGAGGATTGTACATAGAGAATCCGCCTTCCGGGTTGACACGGAGGAATTCTTCCTCTTCCCCCTTGTACAAAGCGGATAAGATTCTCGTTAAAGTGGCGGCCGAATCTGGCCCCTTGCGACCGCACCGGGTAGCGTCATCCTCCCCGTTGAATCCCACATGGGGTGGCCTATGTATTGAAGCGGCTGCACCCCTCGCATAATGCATACGGCCATGACCTTAATCATGGTCAGTCCGGAATGAGCCAACAACCTTATCCGGCTCATCAGGTACACGATGTCCCTGTCAGCTTCCCTATGAGGGTTTCGTGGGTGCCAACTTAGGCGCTTCTTCAACGGGGCATTATTGAACTCGGGGAGGCCGATCCGTACAGGGTCCGGCAGGGGGACGTCATCTATATAAAACCACTCCGAGGGCCAGTCTTCGGACCCCCTCTTTGGGGTACCGGATAGATATCCGGTCCCGGCGATGCGCCATAGTTCGGATCCGCTCACCTGATAAATAGACCCCTCCTGAGAACAAGGCACAAGGCAAAACAACCTCTTCCACAGCGTGAAATGGGCCTCAACACCCAAGAACAGCTCGCAGAGGGCCACGAAGCCCGCGATGTGCAAAATGGAGGCGGGCGTGAGGTTATGTAGCTGGAGGCCGTAGAACTCCAGCAACCCTCGGGGAAACGGATGAATTGGAAATCCTAATCCTCTCATAAAATAAGGGACTAGGCATACCCGCTCTCCTTGAGAGGGATTGGGAACACCCTCCGCCTGCTCTCCGCCGCTATAGGCAGCAATCCCGGCTCGAACTGGGACCATATATGCTGCGGGGAGAAGCCCCTTGGACTGAAGCACTACTAACTTGCTATGCGGGATGGAGCACCGCCCCAAATCTCCGGGCCGAGGGCTGGAAGGGCGAGAGGAGGAGCGGCACCGACTGGCCATGATGGAATGGATCTCTGTCAGAGGCGCTCTGATGAAGACTCGCGGAGGGAAGATGGTGCGAATTGGATCTAAATCCCCGTCTCTTTTATGGGCGGCTCCTTAACGCAACTGGGGGGGGGTAAGTGAAAGAAAACCCCCTAGCTTTTCGCATTCGTTTGACGCTTGGAAGATGGTCATTATGGGGCACAAAAGCCGAGGAGGACAGCACACACTAGAAGCCGGACACTATTCGACGGATACAGAGAATTTGCAAGAGAACCCGCCTTGCAATGCCGAAGACAACTTGCGTGCCGGACTCGTCGTCATTGAAGCGTGGTTCGGGGGCTACTGAGGGAGTCCTGGATTAGGGGGTGTCCGGATGGCCGGACTAAGACCTTTGGCCGGACTCCCGGACTATGAAGATACAAGATTGAAGACTCCGTCCCGTGTCCGGATGGGACTTGTGGAAGGCAAGCTTCGTGATACGATATGAAGATCTCCTCCCATTGTAACCGACTCTGTGTAACCCTAGCCCTCTTCGGTGTCTATATAAACCGGAGAGTTTTAGTCCGTAGGACGAACAACAATCATACCATAGGCTAGCTTCTAGGGTTTAGCCACTCCGATCTCGTGGTAGATCTACTCTTGTACTACCAATATCATCAATATTAATCAAGCAGGAGTAGGGTTTTACCTCCATCGAGAGGGCCCGAACCTGGGTAAAAACATCGTGTCCCTTGTCTCCTGTTACCATCCGCCTAGACGCACAGTTCGGGACCCCCTACCCGAGATCCGCCGGTTTTGACACCGACAACCCTCGTGAGGGGCCAAGCCTTGCGAGGCAGACGACACCAAGACCTCCAAGGGGATCGGCCTCCTCAGGCTAGCTCCCGAGGAGCAGAGATTTCTATGCAAGGTGCACCTCATGAGGCTCAGCTGACATGAGCCATGACAACCAAGGCTAGGCGGGCGCCAGCAGACGCAGAGTACCATTGGTGCAAACAAGGCAAGCAGCGGGCGCGAAGTCCTGAGGAATCAGCCAAAGATTTCCATTCCGGTGCAACAAGACCAAGATAGCCAGGACGGCAGGACGGAGGTCATCTCCGAGCCCACCGCAGCGTCACAACCAGAGGCTTTTGCAGGCGCAGACCACTTTAGTCAGGATAGGGTGTACTTGTTGTCTCCCTTCAAATATAGCCGTTGTGGGATCCCTTTCTGCCTACATTTGGGAAGAGGACCAAGGCCACTATAAATAGGACCAAGCCACCACCATAGAGGGGGGATCGAATCCATTCCACCCTCGCCATCTCACCAGCACACTTGAGCTCAAGAACACCTCACCTCCTGAGGCTGTTCAACCACTGTACTAGTTCATCGTCAACCCCTCGAGGCAATCTACCACAAAGTTGGAGTAGGGTATTACACAACAAGGTGGTCCGAACCAGGATAAACTGTCGTGTCTCTCTTTTCCTTTGAGCTCGACGCGCTAGGCTGTGAGGTTTCGCAAGTAGCAGGCTGGGTAGGTTGAGATCTCCGCACGCACCCCAGAGTTCAAACCTCTCAAGGGTTTGCGGAACCAGAAATCTGACATTTGGCGCGCCAGGTAGGGGTGCGTTGAAGATCCGCTGCTTCATCCATCACATCCCGCCGCCAGCTCCGATGGCAGGCGCTCCTCCGTCAACTGGCCCGTCGCGTGCCTTTGGGGGAGCCATGGGCCTCTGCGCTTTCACCCCCGCCTTGCGATAGGTGGAGTGGCCACCCAAGTTCAGGCTAGAGATGCCACCCCTGTAGGATCTAAAGTATGTCTAGAGGGGGTGATTAGACTACTTGACCAAAAAATAATCTAGCCTTTTCCCGATTTAGTTCTTGGCAGATTTAGCAACTTAGCACAAGTCAATCAATCAACCTACACATGCAATTCTAAGAGTACAGAAGCGGAATGTAAATCACTGCATATGAAGGTAAAGGGGAGGAGTTTGGAGGGAGCAAATGCAATGTTGACACGGATATTTTTGGCGTGGTTCCGATAGGTGGTGCTATCGTACATCCACGTTGATGGAGACTTCAACCCACGAAGGGCAACGGCTATGCGAGTCCATGGAGGGCTCCACCCACGAAGGGTCCACGAAGAAGCAACCTTGTCTATCCCACCATGGCCATCGCCCACGAAGGATTCGCCTCACTAGGGTAGATCTTCACAAAGTAGGCGATCTCCTTGCCCGTACAAACTCCTTGGTTCAACTCCACAATCTTGACAGAGGCTCCCAAGTGACACCTAACCAATCTAGGAGACACCACTCTCCAAAAGGTAATAGATGGTGTGTTGTAGATGAACTCCTTGCTCTTGTGCTTCAAATGATAGTCTCCCCAACACTCAACTCTCTCTCATAGGATTGGATTTTGTGGAAAGATGATTTGAGTGGAAAGCAACTTGGGGAAGGCTAGAGATCAAGATTCATATGGCTGGATTGGAACATCTTGGCCTCAACACATGAGTAGGTGGTTCTTTCTCAGAAAATGAATGCTGGAAGTGTAGGCATGTTCTATTGGCTTTCCTCACGAATGAGGAGAGGGTGGAGAGGTATATATAGCCTCCACACAAAATCAAACCGTTACACACAATTCACCAAACTTGGTGAGACCGAATCAGAAAACTCGGTCGAACCAATTTAGTTCATAATGTGACCATTAGGCATTTCGGTGGGACCGACAAGTCAACTCGGTGGAACTGATTTTGTTAGGTTTAGGGCATAACGTAATTTCGGTGAGACCGATTACACAAACTCGGTGGGACTAACTTTGGTAAGAAGCTAACCAGAGAGTTGGTGAGGCAAACTCGGTGGGATCAATTCGTTCATTTTGGTGGGACCGAAACATCACGAAAGGGAAACAGGGAGTTTGCATTGCGAACTTGGTGGGACCGATCGCTCATCTCGGTTGGACCGAAATGTTATAAAGGGAAACAGAGAGTTTGCAATCCCATCTCGGTGAGGCCAAGATCCCTATCTGTGGGACCGAATTTACTAGGGTTTCTGGCAGTGGCTATGTCAAATGAACTCGGTGGCGCTGGATGGATCAATTCGGCGGGGCCGAGTTTGACTTTTAGTTTGGGACATATGTGGATATGAGAAAGTGGTTGAGGGCTTTTGGAGCATATCACTAAGCATTTTGAGCAAGCAAGCCATTAAACAACACCTCATCCCCTTTTAATAGTATTGGCTTTTCCTATAGACTCAATGTGATCTTGGATCACTAAAAGTAAAATGTAGAGTCTTGAGCTTTTAGAGCTTGAGCCAATCCTTTGTCCTTAGCATTTTGAGGGGTCCACATTCCTAATCCATGCCATGCCAATCATTCAACTTTCATGAAATATTCATCTTGAAATAGCATTAGTTCAATGAGCTATATGTTGCTAACCATTACCAAAACCATCCAGGGATAGTTGCACTTTCAATCTCCCCCTTTTTGGTAATTGATGACAACATATAGATCAAAGCTTCGACAAATGATAATAAGATTGAAATACATAGTCGCTTTGAGAAGTATGTGATAAGCAAGAGCTCCCCCTAAATTTGTGCATTATTTAAGATTTGCTTTGGACTGCAAATGCACAATCTGTTAGGATCATGGGTTACTCTTCCATGTCACATACATCTTGGTGGAGCGCTCAAAATGATAAAAATTAAAAGCATGCACTCATCACCAATCAAAGTGAATGATCATATATTGATATAAGAGATAATGTCATTCAAGCACACATTAAAGTAGCATATGATCAAACACAAGATCATCCAAGTATCTCACAAAAGGACATAATGTATCAAGGAAACACACAGTAAAGTTCAACCAAATAAAGTGCAAGAGAGACAAAAAACAACACACTCTCTCTCGAAGACTATGATCTGTACATATTTCTCCCCCTTTAGCAACAAGTTACCAAAAAGTTCAAATATGCATAGTGCTATGCATCTCTCGGGCTTGATCTCCATGAGGTGGGGTAGTGATGACTCCAAGAACGAAGGCTTCAATTGATGTAGCTGGAGTTGATGGAGTAGATTCCGGAGGTGGCATTGAAGCTATGGCTGCTGGTGCAGATGAAGTAGCTCGTGTATCTGTAACTGGCACTGCAGCAGACCTCTGACCTCTTGGCACATACTGAAAAACTTCTGTAGTTGCCTTGCCCTTCTTCTCCTCTGCTTTCTCCTGGAGCTGCTCAACTACTGACTGAATTTCAGTTACTTTTACATCAAGATCATAGATTTTTTGCTCAATGATTCTTTCCAAGCTCTCCTGATTCTGAGTCAGGGTGGCCAAGCCCTTCTCAATCCTCAAGGTGGATTGGATCAGAAATCCAAGTTGATCTTTTTTGCTCTTTAAGAACACCTGAGATGCCTCTTTCACACTTGGCATTTTTGCCGCTTTATCTGCTCTTGCCTTTGCTCTCTTCTCATGTGCTTGCACTGATGAAGGATCATTCACATCCATGACCACTGTGTTGTCTTCAAAATCTGGCTTGAGAGGTAAGTGCTCCTTGTCCAACAAATAAGTGCATGTGCCCATCTTTGAGTTGATGAGCACCTGAATTTATGGAGCATACCCACAAGACCTCTTCTGATCTGCAGTTGTCCTCTTGATTGTTTCTACAATCAGACTCATCACCTTGAATTTTTGAGGAACATAAAAAATGTGCAGCAAGTTGATTGAATGTCCTCTATCATCCTGTGATATCCATACTTGGGCAAAAGAGTATGCCTTAGGATGGTTTTGATTGTAGGCAGACTAGAGAACATAAATTTCATAGAGCCCAACTTCTGAGTTTCCAGGGCATCATCAGGAATTTCCTTGTACATACTTGCCATTGAGTTGTGGTCTTTCTTCTTCGTGGCATACACATCCAAGTCATCTTCATGAGCTGCGGGGGCATTTATCAACTTGGCCCAATCATCAACAGTTGATTGGTACCTAGTACCTTCAGACATCCATACAATCCTACCATCTAGATAGAAGTGAGCAGTAGAGTAGAATTGCATGATCGGCTCATCATTCCACTTAGTGAGCTTCTGGCCAACAAACTTGTCAACTCCACAAGCCTTGAAGCTATCATGACACCAGGGAAGTGATCTTCATTCTCTCTGATGTATGTCCAGTCAACCCATCTCATGTCACAAACAATTGGCTTCTTGTCAAGAAGAATGGTCTCATAGAAGTCTTGTTGTTCTTTGGTGTGGAACATGTAATCCACAACAGTTCTCCTTCTCACAACATAAGGATCACTTTTCCTCCAAAGTCTCAGACTTGCATCCTTCTTGATGCTCATGTCCTCTGCCACTGGATGAGTGTCATTGTGGTCTGGGATCTTTGGTTTGAGCTTTCTCAGCACTTGGGCTTCAGCTTCTTTTCCTTCAGCGTCAGGCACTGGGGCCTTGTTCTTCTCTTCAGCAGGAATGTTTCTTGTGCTTCTCTTGGGTGCAGACTTGGTGGCTGAAGCAATAGCTTTGGGAGCAGGTTTGGGCTTAGGAACATCCCTTGACTTGATTGCATCTCCCATAAGCTTTTGGGATTTGGGTGCTGGAGCAGCACCCTCTTCCTCTTCCTCTTCAGAATCTCTCACCATGGTTAACTTTCCAAGAACTTTAGTAGTAGTGGTCCTTGCCCTCTTCTTCTTCTTGTCATCACTACCTACCTCTCCATCATCAGATTATAGAGTGAACTTCATGGTTTCTCCTGTGGCAGCTTTTCTTGGCTTGGATGTTGGGATTCTCCTAGTTGGTGCCTTCTTGTTCATTCCAGGCTTTGTAGATGCAGCAGTGCCAAACTCCTTCTTCACTACTTTCCTGTTTGAGATGGCCTCATCCTCAGCTGCAACAAAATCCTCATCTTCAGAGTCTGAGGTTTTCTTCTTCCTTGTTGTAGTGGCTGCCTTGGGCAAGTTACTAGGTGTGCTCCTGCTGCCCTCATCACAGCTGCTTGAGGTACCAGTGCCCTCACTCATTTGCACTTGCTCTTCAGACTTATTCTGGCTATCACTTTGGTCAGACATCTTGGCAGGCAAACTAACAGCAAACCCTGTGAATAGATTATAGATGAGGTAGAGTAGATGAGCATCACAAAGTACAGAGGTTTTGCGAAACAGATGAGTCAAAAATCTTAGTTTTAGTTCTCTACATAAATGATCTCGGAGCTACCGAATTGATAAACTCGGTGATACCGAAGCAACATTTGGAACCTAAACTAGTGAACTCGGTTAGACCGAGTTATAGTTTGGTGGCATCGTGATTGCTAGGGTTTCACAGAGAATTGAACTCGGCCACGCTGATTTGCAATTTTCGGCCGGACCGAAAAGCGCATGTGTAATGGCCTAAGCCAAATCAGTGAGACCGATTGATACATCTCCAACGTATCTATTATTTTTTATTGTTCCGTGCTATTATATTATCTGTTCTGAATGTTTAATGGGCTTTATTATGCACTTTTATATTATTTTTGGGACTAACCTATTAACCGGAGGCCTGATAACCCACAAGTATAGGGGATCGCAACAGCTTTCGAGGGTAGAGTATTCAACCCAAATTTATTGATTCGACACAAGGGGAGCCAAAGAATATTCTTGAGTATTAGCAGTTGAGTTGTCAATTCAACCACACCTGGATAACTTAGTATCCGCAGCAAAGTGTTTAGTAGCAAAAGTGGTATGATAATAATAGTAGCGGTAGCAAAAGTAAAGATAAATGTTTTGGGGTTTTTGTAGTAGTTGTAACAGTAGCAACGGAAAAGTAAATAAGCGAAGAACAATATGTGAAAAGCTCGTAGGCAATGGATCAATGATGGATAATTATGCCGGATGCGATTCCGCATGTAATAGTTATAACATAGGGTGATATAGAACTAGCTCCAATTCGTCAATGTAATGTAGGCATGTATTCCGTAAATAGTCATACGTGCTTATGGAAAAGAACTTGCATGACATATTTTGTCCTACCCTCCCGTGATCAGCGGGGTCCTTACGGAAACTAAGGGATATTAAGGCCTCCTTTTAATAGAGAACTGGAACAAAGCATTAGCACATAGTGAATACATGAACTCCTCAAACTACGCTCATCACCGAGAAGTATCCCGATTATTGTCACTTCGGGGTTGTCGGATCATAACACATAATAGGTGACTATAGACTTGCAAGATAGGATCAAGAACACAGATATATTCATGAAAACATAATAGGTTCAGATCTGAAATCATGGCACTCGGGCCCTAATGACAAGCATTAAGCATAGCAAAGTCATAGCAACATCAATCTCAGAACATAGTGGATACTAGGGATCAAACCCTAACAAAACTAACTTGATTACATGGTAAATATCATCCAACCCATCATCGTCTAGCAAGCCTACGATGGAATTACTCACGCACGGCGGTGAGCATCATGAAATTGGTGATGGAGGATGGTTGATGATGACGACGGCGACGAATCCCCCTCTCCGGAGCCCCGAACGGACTCCAGATCAGCTCTCCCAAGAGAGATTAGGGCTTGGCGGCGGCTCCGTGTCGTGAAACGCGATGAAAATTTCTCTCTGATTTTTTTCTCCCCGAGACGGTATATATGGAGTTGGAGTTGAGGTCGGGAAGTGTCCAGGGGGCCCACGAGATAGGAGGGCGCGCCCTAGGGGGGCTGTCTCGTGGACAGCCCGTGGGCCCCCTGGCCTTCATTCTTTCGCCAAAAGTTCTTATTAATTCTAAAAAGTGCCTCCGTGGATTTCCAGGACATTCCGAGAACTTTTCTTTTCTACACATAAAACAACATCATGACAGTTCTGCTGAAAACAGCGTCAGTCCGGGTTAGTTTCATTCAAATCATGCAAGTTAGAGTCCAAAACAAGGGCAAAAGTGTTTGGAAAAGTAGATACGTTGGAGACGTATCAACTCCCCCAAGCTTAAACCTTTGCTTGTCCGCAAGCAATTCAGTTGATAAACTGAAAGCGATAAAGAAAAACTTTTACAAACTCTGTTTGCTCTTGTTGTTGTAACATGAAAAGCCAGCATTCAAGTTTCAACAAATATTATGAACTAACCATACTAACAATAACACCTAGGTCTCACAATTACTCATATCAATAACATAATCAGCTAGCGAGCTATAATAATAAAACTCGGATGACAACACTTTCTCAAAATAATCATAACATGATATAACAAAATGGTATCTCGCCAGCCCTTTCTGAGACCGCAAAACATAAAAGCAGAGCACCTTTAAACATTAAGGACTGACAAAACATTGTAATTCATGGTAAAAGAGATCCAGTCAAGCCATACCCAATATAAATCAATAATAATGAATGCAAACGACAGTGTGCTCTCTAGCGGGTGCTTTTAATAAGAAGGATGATGACTCAACATAAAAGTAAATAGATAGGCCCTTCGTAGAGGGAAGCAGGGATTTGTAGAGGTGCCAGAGCTCGATTTTAAAATAGAGATTGAATAACATTTTGAGCGGCATACTTTTGCTGTCAACGCAACAACTATGAGATGGTTGTATCTTCCATACTACATGCATTATAGGCAGTTCGCAAACATAATAGTAAAGGTTTATACTCCCCCAACCACCAACAAGCATCAATTCATGGCTTGCTCGAAACAACGAGTGCCTCCAACATACAACAACCCTGGGGGAGTTTTGTTTAATTAGTTTGATTTGCTTTGGACTTTCTGGATCATGGGACTGGGCATCCCGGTTGTCGGCCCTTTCTCATGAATGAGGAGCGGAGTCCACTCCTCTTGAGAATAACCCACCTAGCATGGAAGATATAGGCAGCCCTAGTTGAAACATGAGCTGCTCGAGCATACAAAACAGAATTTCATTTTAAGGTTTAGAGTTTGGCACATACAAATTTACTTGGAACAGAAGGTAAATACCGCATATAGGTAGGTATAGTGGACTCATATGGAACAACTTTGGGGTTTAAGGAGTTTGGATACACAAGGAGTATTCTCGCTTAGTACAGGTGAAGGCTAGCAACAGACTGGGAAGCGACCAACTGAGAGAGCGACAACAGTCGTAAACATGCATTAACATTAATTTACACCGAGTACAAGCATGAGTAGGATATAATCTACCATGAACATAAATATCATGAAGGCTATGTTGATTTGATTCAACTACATGTGTGAACATGTGCCAAGTCGAATCACTCAATTCATTTAAAGGAGGATACCATCCCATCATACCACATCATAATCATTCTAATAGCATGTTGGCACGCAAGGTAAACCATTATAACTCATAGCTAATCAAGCATGGCACAAGCAACTATAATCTCTAAATGTCATTGCAAATATGTTTACTTCATAATAGCTGACTCAGGAACGATGAATCATCATATTTACCAAAACAAGAGAGGTCGAGTTCATACCAACTTTTCTCATCCCAATAAGTCCATCATATATCGTCATTATTGCCTTTCACTCGCACGACCGAACGATGTGTATAATAATTAAGAGTGCACGTGCATTGGACTAAGCTGGAATCTGCAAGCATTCAACTCAAGAGAGAAGACAAGTAATATTGGCTCAAAGTTAAATAAAAAATCATGCGTATAAGATCCGCTAAGCATTTTCAATATAGTCTTCTCGACCCCCAAAAGAAAGAAAAGAAAATAAAACTATTTACACGGGAAAGCTCCCAGCAAGTAAAAGAAGAACAAGAAATCTTTTTGGGTTTTCATTTTAATTTCTACTACAAGCAGAGGAAATTAAATTAACTAATTTTTTTAGTTTTTTTCTTAAGGTTTAACAAACACACAAAAAGAAAGCTAGAAAAAGAAATTTAAACTAACATGGATAATACAATGAAAGAGTATGAGCACCGACGACTAGTGTGTGAACATGAATGTAAAGTCGGTGAGAAATACGTACTCCCCCAAGCTTAGGCTTTTGGCCTAAGTTGGTCTAATAACAATGACCGCCTGGCTGATATCCATAAGAATAGCCAGGGTAGTACTGAGATGTAGAGGCAACCACCTCCTGAGCAGTAGTGTGTTGGCGAGCTGCCTCCATTCCACTCTCATATTCAGTGGCTTCTTCCCTGGTGACAACATATCTTCCTTTTGCCTGATAATCAAAAAGGTAGGGAGCAGGAAGAGTAACAAGGACGTAGTTGCGTCTGTTAAAGGTTAGTCGATAATGGAGGAATTGTTCATTCCTCTCAAGAAAATGATGATCAAACATAGCCTCTTTATCCAAATAAACAGGAGGTACAAGCATGTCCTCCTCTCGTGGAGTTATGTTAAGAAAATTAGCCACACGGGTTGCATAAATCCCTCCAAAGAAATCTCCCTTTTTATTATTATTATGCAACCTACGTGCAACTATTGCCCCCAAGTTATAACCTCTATAACCTGACACAACACTCTTGAGGACACAAAGATCAGGAGCACACATGTGACATACTTCGTCCTTACCGTTAATGCATCTACCAATAAAGAGAGCAAAGTAATGTATAGCAGGAAAATGGATGCTCCGTATGGTAGCTTGGGTTACGTCCCTAGATTCTCCCACAGTAATACTAGCAAGAAAATCTCTAACTTCAGATTTGGGAGGATTATTAATATTACCCCATTGCGGGAGTTTGCAAGCAGTTGTGAAATCCTCTAAATCCATGGTATAAGATGTATCATAAATATCAAACACAACACTAGGAGAATTACGCGAAGAAATATATTCGAACCTCCGCACAAAGGAATCAATCAATTGATAATATTGAGGACACTTATCTTATAAGAAGTCCTCAAGTTCAGCATTACGCACATACGCGTCAAATTCTCCCTTGAAGCCTGCTTCAACCATAAAATCATCGGATGGCCACTCGCAAGCCCGTACATTTGCGTCCCTCGGCAAATTAACATCTTGTTCACGTATTGCAATCCTTGTCCCTTTCTTTGCCGAGGAACCACCTTGGTACATTCTTCTAAACATATTTCTTTTTCTGAAAATTTCCAAAATTTTAGTAACTTCAAGATAAAAGTGAATAAAAGTAAACAAGATTGATAGCAACTACTCCTACAAGTGCCTAGAGCCTATATCATGCATTGGAATTGCTTGAGACCTCAAAAATTTAACATGCAAGCTCAAGAACATGGTCACCTATGCAGCAAAAATTTGCAATGAATAAAGCACGAGAACAAAAACTATTTGGACCAATGGAGGAGTCACATACCAAGCAACAATCTCCCAAAGCAGTTTTGCGAATGGAGCTCTGAGCTAAGAGATCAAAAATTGGAGCAAAACGAGCTAGAACTCGGGCTTGAGCTGGATGGGGATTTTTTTGGGTAGAAGATGAAGTGTGTGGGTGCTGGCATAAGTGGAGGGGAGCCACCAGGGGCCCACGAGACAGGGGGGCGCCCTATAGGGGGGGGCTCCTCTCTCGTGTCCTGGTGCTTGCCCCTTTTGCAGTGTTTTTAGTGCCTAAAATCCTCAAATACTCCAGAAAAAATCATACAAAATTTGTAGGGCATTTGGAGCACTTTTATTTTTGGACTATTTTTTAATGCACGGATAATTCAGAAAATAGACAAATAATACTATTTTTGTTTTATTTAATCTAAATAACAGAAAGTAAAAAGAGGGTACAAAAGGTTGTGCCTTCTAGTTTCATCCATCTCGTGATCATCAAAATGAATCCACTAACAAGGTTGATCATGTCTTGTTAACAAGCTCATTCCGAATAACACGGAACCGGAGAAATTTCGAATAACACTAAGTTACCTCAAAGGGGATATGAAAATCCCCAACAATAAGAATATCATATTTTTTCTTGACAGTAGGGAGAGGAAATTCAAAACCTCCAAAAATGATAGTTGGAACTTTTTCAATAGAACTGATGCTATGAACTTGAGATTGTTTCCTCGGAAAGTGTACCGTATGCTCATTACCATTAACATGAAAAGTGACATTGCCTTTGTTGCAATCAATAACAGCCCCTGCAGTATTAAGAAAAGGTCTACCAAGAATAATAGACATGCTATCGTCCTCGGGAATATCAAGAATAACAAAGTCCGTTAAGATAGTGACATTTGCAACCACAACAGGCACATCCTCACAAATACCGACAGGTATAGCAGTTGATTTATCGGCCATTTGCAAAGATATTTCAGTAGGTGTCAGCTTATTCAATTCAAGTCTATGATATAAAGAGAGAGGCATAACACTAACACCGGCTCCAAGATCACATAAAGCAGTTCTAACATAATTTCTTTTAATAGAGCATGGTATAGTTGGTACACCCGGATCTCCAAGTTTCTTTGGTATTCCACCCTTAAAAGTGTAATTAGCAAGCATGGTGGAAATTTCAGCTTCCGGTATCTTTCTTTTATTTGTGATGATATCCTTCATATACTTAGCATACGGATTTACTTTAAGCATATCAGTTAAGCGCATATGTAAGAAAACAGGTCTAATCATTTCAGCAAAGCGCTCAAAATCCTCATCATCCTTTGACTTGGATGGTTTAGGAGGAAAGGGCATGGGTTTCTGAACCCATGGTTCTCTTTCTTTACCGTGCTTCCTAGCAACAAAATCTCTCTTATCATAACGTTGATTCTTTGATTGTGGGTTATCAAGATCAACAGCAGGTTCAATTTCTATATCATTGTCTTTGCTAGGTTGAGCATCAACATGAACATTATCATTAACATTATCACTTGGTTCATGTTCATCACCTGATTGTGTTTCAACATCAGAAATAGAAATATCATTGGGATTCTCAGGTGTGTCTACAGTAGGTTCACTAGAAGCATGCAAAGTTCTATCGTTTTTCTTCTTCTTTTTTTAGAAGAACTAGGTGCCTCTAAATTATTTCTCTGAGAATCTTGCTCGATTCTCTTAGGGTGGCCTTCAGGATACAAAGGTTCCTGAGTCATTCTACCAGTTCTAGTAGCCACACTAACAGCAAAGTCATTTTTATTATTCAATTCCTCAAGCAAATCATTTTGAGCTTTAAGTACTTGCTTAGCTTGAGTAGCAATCATAGAAGCATATTTGCTAACGCGGTGAAGTTCATCTTTAACTCTAGCAAGATTATCACCTACGCGTCCTATCTCGAAAGCATTATTCTTTAACTCTCTACCAACATAAGCATTAAAACTTTCTTGTCTAGCCATAAAGTCATCAAATTCATCTAAGCATGGGCTATGAAATTTAGTAGAGGGTACTTCAACTTTATCATATCTATAGAGAGAATTTACCTTTACTACCTGTGACGGGTTATCAAGACAATGTGGTTCTTCAGGCGGTAAATTAATACCATGTATTTCTTCAATAGGAGGTAAATTCTTAACATCTTCAGCTTTAATACCTTTTTCTTTCATTGATTTCTTTGCCTCTTGCATATCTTCAGGACTGAGAAATAAAACACCTCTCTTCTTCGGAGTGGGTTTAGGAATAGGCTCAGGAGTTGGCTCAATTGGTTCAGGAATTACTTCAGGAACTGGCTCGGGAAGAGTCCAATTATTTTCATTAGTCAACATATTATTCACTAATATTTCAGCTTCGTCGACTGTTCTTTCCCTGAAAACACAACCAGCACAACTATCCAAGTAGTCCTTGGAAGCATCGGTTAGTCCATTATAAAAGATATCAAGTATTTCATTTTTCTTAAGAGGATGATCAGGCAAAGCATTAAGTAACCGGAGAAGCCTCCCCCAAGCTTGTGGGAGACTCTCTTCTTTGATTTGCACAAAATTGTATATTTCCCGCAAGGCAGCTTGTTTCTTATGAGCAGGGAGAGAAGTAATAAATCTTATCCTAGGGACTACGCACACAACCAGGGGCAAGAGAATTATACCAAGTCTTAGCATCACCCTTTAATGAGAACGGAAATATCTTAAGGATATATAAATAGCGAGACTTCTCATCATGAGTAAATAGGGTGTCTATATCATTCATCTTGGTAAGATGTGGCACAACAGTTTCAGATTCAAGGCCATAAAAAGGATCAGATTCAACTAAAGTAATAATATCAGGATCAACAGAGAATTCATAATCCTTATCAGTAACATAGATAGGTGAAGTAGCAAAAGCAGGGTCGGGTTTCATTCTAGCATATTTCTCTACTTCTTTGCCCCGAACGTACCTCTACTTGCTTCTACTATATTTGTGATGAGTTTATGTCTCATCAACTAGTCCCACTAGTATTATTCCAATCACGCTTCTTTAGTTTCTTTGCCACAGGGATGCTCAGCTCGATTTTACTGAAACTGCACAAAATGATCTGATGGTCAAAGGGTTGCAAACTTCATTTCTTCGAAAGGGTCAACATCACCAACAAATTAAAGCCTGGTTAGGGATTAGGGTTCAAGGCCTAGGAATTGCATGGATCATTTTTTCTTTGGTTGTCTCTATTCCAAAATAAGTGTCAACTTTAGAACAACTTTGTACTAAAGTTGGCATAAAGTTGAGACACTTATTTTGGAACGGAGGGAGTACATATTGGCTATGATCTGTGAATCATTGAGATGCAATAGCATGCATGTTATTCTCCTTTGTATTTGATGGAATGTTGCAACGGGGCAACCTTGGACGCAAGATACATGAAACAGAAGCTGGAAGCTTCATAGCATTGTACAAATTTATCTCGCTGAGAAATTTGTGTAAATGCTCTGTACTAAAGAGTTAGGTGTCACATGGTGTCCAGAAAATATGGTGATAGTGTGAGGTGGGCCATGTAATCACCGAGCTACCGTGTTTTCGTTGCTTTCGCACTCCTCCATTGTAAGAGTGGAGAAAATTGTAAAGAGTGGAGACGCTCTACCACCTTTCGCCAAAACATGGGACATCCAGCATCCGGTGCACGTGTCATGCCCCAAAGTAAAGTGTACAGTGCAACAGAGACTCAACACAGTCGTACCACCTCAGTAATAATGACCAATGAGACGTCAAATCACATAGACCCGACAGTAAGTCGGACGGATGAAGCAACCATCACTCTTTGTTGAATCCGCTTCTCCTTTCGACACAGGTGCCAGTGAGAGATTGCATCCGCTCTGCCCGGGCATGAATGCGACACCAATTCTCTAGAGTTGTGCTGACCGTTTCGGGCCGGAAGCGCGCGCGACTGGTGGAGGGGGTTTGGGTGGGCCAGGGCAGTTTGGAGCGGGTGTGGCTACTGTCTCGACCGGACGCCCGAAAACGAGAGGATGCACCAACTCTCACAGCTAAATCGTAATAATACACACAATCTCTCTGTAGGTTAATGTGTCGCTCTCTCTAACACACACACTGTTAAAAATAAACAAACATGCGTGCACACAGGTTCATGTGCCGGCGGTCAACCGCTATATCTGCAGCCGCGGGA
This sequence comes from Triticum dicoccoides, assembly GCF_002162155.2. Lineage (NCBI taxonomy): Eukaryota > Viridiplantae > Streptophyta > Magnoliopsida > Poales > Poaceae > Triticum > Triticum dicoccoides. The sequence goes on along the minus strand of NC_041383.1, from coordinate 442,953,933 downwards.
TTTGACGCATGCGGTTGCCAGATTTGGAGCATTCCGGCCGCCTGTGACTGCACCTTGCCATCGATTGTCCGGGTACCAGGTCGCACAACAATGGAAATGCCTCCATGCCGCATGTAGTTTTAGTTGTTCACTTCTGAGGGTCGTGTACCACACGTGAACGATAGTAAGTGCAATCGGGAGGCGTGGAGTGTTAATTGCGAATTGACTCCTTCGTGCGTTAAATTTTCTGACTATTAGCATTGCTGTCCATCATAGTTTACAGGGAGCGCTTTAATTCTGATGCATTTCAACCACCGGAGGGATTTTAGGCGTGTTTGGTTTAATGCCCAATTAATTAGGGCATCGTAACCACAATCAAGCCCACAATTTTCTCTCCATGCAGGTTGTATGCGAGGTGAAATAAATGCATGCATGTGTGTATGTGGACTGAAACCACTCCTTGCATCTGTGTACGCATTAATTTCTCCAGTAATTGGGCACTATGGTATAACTCCGGATGCTATTTTTTAGTCCAATCGCTAATCGTCTTGGTCCGAGAGATTGTTGATACGTGCCCTATAAACTGTGGCGGAGGGAGAAATTAAATAAAGAGTTCCATTTCGTGCACAATTTAAAATATTTTTTATGGAGAGAAAAAGATAACCACTCCCACTATATATATATATATGTGTGTGTGTGTGTGTGTGTGTGTATGTGTGTGTACGCTGCAACCTAAGAGCTTGTTTTCTAGGGTTTGCTCTCTTCACACTATCTCCACTATATATGTACATGTTGGACCCTCAGCGCTTGCAGTTGCTCTCTTCACACTCTCACCCTCTCCAGATCTAAACAAGACTGCATTGACCTCTCTTCCCTCATTGCTGGTCAAAGAGCCGGCAGCATCCCGTCCGCGGGGGAAGCGAAGTAGGCATAACGCTATCCCCCTCGGCAAGTGAGGCAATCCACTACCGGCGCCTTTATTCTCTTTCAGCCAGCGGCGACGCGGGAGGGCCTCTGACCCCTTCTTCCTTGCTGCCTACCATAGTGTGGGCAGATTGGCCTCCAGTTGCCCACCAAGCCAGACCCTGAGAACCTTAAGGTATAATTTACTTAATCCACACGCATTGCTCTAGCTGCATGTGGATTTTTTCGCTTCTGCACTCGAATCTAGGTGTTGGATCAAATAGGAAAGTAGTGGGGAAAGTTGCATAGCATGAATCTAGGACGTCTATCCAACACCTTTGTTGGTCGAAAAGGGAAAAATGACAAACACAGTACACACATCTGAAAGGAACTGATGTTTCTGTGGGTGGGGGACAAGGCTGTAGAGTTTGAGCAGGACTAGATTTGCTGCCCTCACATAGGGAAAGTTGGTGTCTGAAGAGAACAAAAAAGGGGACCAACACAAATATGCTCCTTGGTTGTTTATTGCAACAGACTGTGCATCACACCTTTATACATCGATAGATGCACATGGTGCTGGTTCATCCACTGGCCCATACAACTCTTTAGTTGTTGTTAATCTAATAATGTCGCTGGAAGATTGAAGCAATGCCACCGTTAAAAGAAAATTACGTGTTTAACAAATTTTATTGTTAATATAATTTCTCTGTTAATATGAATCAATGCCATTGTTTGAGAAATGCTACTGTCTTGCTTTCTTTCCCGTTTAGCTAAGTTAGGTGTTTCTTTTTGTCGGCTTTTGTGTCATCCACCATTATTAACCAGTTATTGTTTCCTTTGCACCTCTTTGTAAACAGGGTTATCTACTTCACCTTGTTGCTATTACGACCTTTTGTTGCACTGCACAAAACACTTTTGAAGAGTATTTTGTGCAGTTCAACCAAAATGTCACACCGACAATGTTGCTTGATTGCTTGATCTTGGTGGAACTACACAAGAGGAGATCCAACTTCCTATCCATGTTGGCAAATTTGTTTCAGATATTCTTCTTGTGAGTTGTTTGAATTCTGTGTCATGAGAGGTCAGTACTGGCCTTCTTCCACATGATTGTGCAGTGTGCTTTCATATGTTGTGCTACTTATACGATAATGTTGCTTGATTTTAGTGAACTGCACAAAAGGAGACCAGACTTCCAATCTGTATGTGGACCGTAATATCCCATTGAGGTAAGATAATGATATTTCGCAACGGTTGGCCTGTATTTTGCTACTATCATCAGAGAAGTAATGTTGTTGTTTAGTGCTATACTTGTGTTCCCTAATTGACATGACAAATCTTACATTGAAGGAGAAGCTTCTCTGTTATTGAACAAAGTGATGAAGGGGAAGAACAAGCGGAAGAAGAACAAAAATCAACTCGTGGTGCTCTAATGTAGCACTGGAACTGTGATGACACAAGTAATGATATAGTTTTGCATATTAATTTATTGCTATGGCTGGAACGAGCAATGGTTTTGCCACTGTGATTTGATGCCACTCTTAATGTAATATGTAATTATCTCTACTTGTGCAAACAGGGATCTTATT
>NC_041383.1:442937354-442951252 GCF_002162155.2 Triticum dicoccoides | reverse complement strand
AACTTCACAAGAAGATGTTGGAAACATTAAATTAATCAAGGAGTTTATAGTAAGCATGGCAACCACAGCAGATAATAATGGATGGTTCTGGAGAAGTGCTTCATATGTATGCTCTACACAATAAGCCTCCTGACAAAGGTTGGTACCAGCCCATGGATTTCATCCATATGATTGAGCTTTGTCATCTCTATTGGTGTTCTGCTACTATTTAGCTACTGTCATGAGAAAGTGGTATTTATTCTGCATGTTAATCTAAGGCTGCTAATAAATGGAGGCATGGTTTGCCACTGTTATATACACTGATTAAATTAAATAATAATACAGTTCAAGTTGAGCTATTGTGTTTGGCATCACCTATAAGGATAATGAGGATGCATCTATTTGTGACTATACATTTCATCAGTTACTCCCATTGTTAATGTAATGGTTGTTTTAAATATTTCCTTTCTTTTTTTTTGAGCAAACATGGATGCTAGCATTTAGTTGTTCTCTTGTCTTTGCACAACAGGATCATCCTCCTTCGAAGAAGAATATGGAGTACGTGAAGTGCCTAGTTCCGATTTTGCCAGGATGAAGAAGCCAAGCCTCTCTTCTTATCAGAAGGAGCAAATGAAGGATGGTTACATTACTACCCACAAGAACAAACTAACTTCAGCTCAGAAGGACTCATGGATCTCCATCTTTGTTGTTGTGATGGCCAATAGAATGTTGTTTTAGGATTCTTTCTGGTGAGTTCCATTTTTTTAAATGTGTGCTCTGCATGGATCATGTAGGTGCCTGTTTAAACTGTAGATTCATAACTGTAAATTCATAATACAATTTCCTTTATACTAATCACCTTTTTTGTATTTATGCAAACAGGGATGCTCAGCTTGATTTCAATGTGAACTATACAAAATGTTTTAATGGTTTGTGCCCTCCATTATACTTCATCATGCACAATACATCGAATGTTCTTGAATCATTCATTTCCACCTCTAGCCACAAAATTAGCTACAAGAAAGGCGGTGTCGGTATGTTCAAGGAATTGCAACATATAAAGGAGAAATCCTACAAGCTAAGCACGAAGTTGGTTGATTTTAGTGGAACTGCGAAAAAAAACAACTTGTTTATTTAGCACAAGGTGACATGTCAATGTGCAAACTGATGGCAAACCCCGCCCATTCCACAATCACATGCATTTTATATTTTGGAATGGAAAAACCTTGTCAAAGTTTGCTCATTGAGGTACGCACAGACATGCATTTAATATTTTGGAATGGGACAACCTTGTCAAATTTTGCTCATTGATGTTAGCAAGAAGACATGTGTTTGATATTTTCGAATGGGACGCCCTTTGCCGTCAGCAGAATCGATCGATTTTTCTTTATTCTTTATTTCTGAAGTAAATGTTGGCTCTGACATGTGAATCATTCAGAAGCATAATCATCGATTATCTTGAATGTTCTCTATGAATTGCCAGGCATGTGAGTTCGATTGCAATGTACAGGCACGCTAAAAAGCTTCTCAAACTTTTGTACGTGTGAAACTGCTGCAAACGAGGTGATCACCGTGCGTCCTGAGAATAATGCTAGTACGTATTGCTTTGCATGTTCATCCAATGCCAGTGATACAAGAATTCGAAATAATCAAACTAAATTCATTCATACCGGCTGGATTTCATATAAACATGGCGGATTTCACTACATTTAATACATTCTTCAACTAAAAGGGGTGCATTGGAGGTACAATTAATTAACCTAATATATGATCTCCGGCGCCCATTTCTAGTGTCCGGCTGAGCCAAACAAAAGCTTTTTCTCCAGATCAGCTCTCCGACTCCACGTCACCGCCAAGCAGCTAATCGGTCATCAATGTCCAACCCGCCAAGCTTGGTTCAATCGAAGGGTAGCAGCGGTGGCCTTACTTGGACCCGAGGGGCGGAGACCTACCGTGTTATATTCTTCCTTGTTTTTTGTGTGGCGCGGCCTCGTTGGCAGCAGGGCGGGGCCTCGACGGTCTCTGTCTCACTGCCGGCAGGGCAGCGCCTCGGCGGAGTGGGAGAAATCCTCCCCCTCATTCCCGGGAGGGCGGGGCCTCGGTGGAGCTGGTGATTTCCTCTGCCTCGTTATTGGCGGGGCGGGGCCTCGGCGGAGCAGGGCCTCGCCATAGCCGGCGTAGTCCTCCGCCCCGGTGCCGGCAGGGCGGGGCCTCGGCGGAGCCAGCGATGTCCTCTGCCTCTTGTAGGTGGGGCCGGGGCTCGGCGAAGCAGGGCCTCACCAAAGCCGATGAAGTCCTCCGACTTAGCGCTGACTTAGTGGGGCCTCGGAGGAGCAGGCATTGTCCTCCACCTCGTCCTTGGTCTCGCCAAACAACGCATGTCACGCTTCATCACCCTCTTTGTAGGCGTCCGCAACCTTTGCCACCCACATGCGGTATCGCCAGCGCGTAAGGCGACTCTTGCAAGCAGAGCAGTACGACTCGAGCAGCGCCTTCTGCTCCGCCCGCTTCGTGGCGATCCGCTCCTCCGCCTACACATGCTCCTGGAGGACATTGTGGTTGTAGGCGGCGTTGGTCTATGCCTCCCGAAACTGCTCCTCATGCTTCTACCTCGCCATGTACATGTATTGGGCACGGGCCTCGACGATGGTCATGGTGCAATGCATCAGCGAGGATGGTGTGGAGGAGGGGGTTGGCGCCGGATCGTCGACAACCATATTCTCCATTGGGACGTCATTGCCCTCCGGCTACCTGCCGGCCAACCAATCGGCAGCAATGGCTGCCATCTCCTTCTGGTCCGTCATCCACTCATCCTGAAGAGCGCTAGAGCGCGAGGAAGCCATGGTGGGAGTGGTGTGGACAGGAGAAAGGGAATGGAGGTAGATGACTGCGGGTATGGTCGGCACAACAATTTATATAGCAGTGCTAGACGACAGAGGGGCGGATGGGTAGCGTCGGAGTAGCCACCTCGACAACCGTGTATCATTAATGTGGGCGGCATATGGACATCACTTGTGTGTTGTTTGAACGTGGAGCAATCGCCTGCATTGGGAGGCGGCGTGGGCGGCGCTAACCGTTTCAGGAGGAAAGCACATGCGGGCGAGGGAGGGGGTCTGGGTGGGTCAGGGCGGTCAGGCTCGTGCTTGGCAGCGGTCCGGTCCAGCAGCCGGACATGCTATCATGCCAGCGAGCTCGCCGAGCTCAGCAACGACAATCACATGATGGACGTGGCTTCCAACCAGGAGGCGGCACCACCGCCCAAGCCGGTTCATTCCGTGTTCACCATAGAGCAGGAGCGGCTGCACTTCAATGCCCTAATGAAGGAAGAGCTACCAGCGCAGGAGGACCTGTGCTGCAACCTCTGTCTCCTCAACAAGCACCGGCTCACGGAAGGACTAATCTCCGGTGAACAAGCGAACGACAATGCCGTAGTGGACATGTGGCCCTATAATCCTGGCTTCCTGAATGAGCAGGGAGCGATGTATCAGACCATCCGTAGGGCCCATGAGGCCCTCTCCGTCATCCTTCAAGTTGTGGCGCGCGCCATGGCGCCGCCATCTCGCGTTGTCAACATGTTCAACGAACATGAAGAATCAGGAGATGACTTTACTTGAAGAGGATGACAATGGGGACCCACTAGGGCCATAGCCGCACGTACGCAAGTGCCTCCTTATTATATACAACTATAACTTTTTTTGGTTCCTCCTGGTTTCCTAACATCACGGTCCCACACCATTGTCAACCTATATAGTCAATAAACGAGAGAATTGCACAAGCAGCGGCCGACAGTTGTGACCCATCAGCTCGAGCAGTATTTGTGTTTTTGAGGTGTGAGCAAAGTTTTTCTTGAGCGATGTCTTTTGTTGTTGTTCAGAGGAGCAGGCTATCAACTGTGCGGGATGTGGCCCATCTAGCCCAGCCTATTATTTTATGTCGACCAAATATCCAGCCCAGATATTAATTTGTTTCAAGGTGAAAATGGCTAGCCCATCTATAGTTTTTTTAGGAATACCCAGCCCAGGTTAACTTGTTATTCTGTGCCCCGCTGGGCTGCAAATCTTTCCTAGGAGGGATGCATTAGGATTAACAAGAAAATAGGCTTTAAGAAATAATAAATGGGATGAAATCATAAAAATTGGGATGTAAGTATAAAAAATGCACCAAACAGGTAATTAGTTAAAAAAATATTATTATTCAAGTTTGAAAATTTTAATTTCATTACTTGTTGCGCGCGCAATATTTCATTGGATTTTTACCTAATACAAATTTATTTTGAAGTTATATTTAATCTGACTAGAAATTTTGGGATAAAAATATTTTGGATCCCATCAAAATGTGGGAAATTTTATTGAATTCTGTTTTGAGTGGTTGGTTGAAATTATTAATCGCTGTCCTGGCTAGAAAATGGGTTGTAATTTTAACAAACTATAAATGGGCTATAGTAAATTCCATAAGAATTCAAAAATGAGTTGTACATTATTACAAATCGCAAATGGGCAATATGTTCTCTGTCACACACTTGTGGGCCTACTAAGTTGACGCGTACGCAAGGATTTGTCAACTTATAGTTGACACACGACTCTAGCAGCAGTGGTCATTGGATGTCCATCTAACGGATGTCATGCTTCTTCAATCTCAGATATTCTTGCTTCAGCTGCCGAGACCACTGCCGGCGGTACCACCTGACAGCGCCTCTCGTGTCCGGTTGTGCTGTCGTGCATCACTCACCGGCCCATCCTACTCCCATAGCCGTCTAGGCCATTCCTCTACTCACCAACACCTCATGTTATTCTCCGGCGATAGCTGCCTCACACCACAACAGAACCAGTGAACCCTTGTACTCCCCTTCGCGTGGGCATCCACCTGCCTCATTTTCCCTGGCTCTGCCTCGTTCCCTTACTAGGCCTTGTCGTCGTCCACCGCCTGGGTGCTCTCTGAGCGGCGTGGTCAACATTGGCAACAAACGACTGCCATCGGAAGACGATTGTACACGGTGAGGCTGACAGAAGGACCCACCAGCTACAATCTTTGCATGCAAGGAAGGGCGTCCTTAACTCCTTATTACGCGCAAAAAATGATTCCTCCTCCTGACAGCTGGGACCCACCACATATATCTTCGCATGCAAGGGAGTGCCTCTGTATCCTCCCTAACTGCTGGGACCTACCAGGTCGATGCGTATGTAGCATTGTCTGTCTGGTCACGAACATGCACGTACATACTAGTCGACTGGTCTCACTGCAATGATGAACTGTGGCCGAGCAAGCAACAACACTTGTAGTAGTAGAGCCTCTGACATAGCAGTTCAGGCAGTCCCTTCTAAACTGTGTACACGTACGTACAACCACATGCCAAAAAATACGGCCACATATGTACATACGGGCGGGGTCTTGAAAGCCTACTCGTGCATACGTACAGCCAAGGCACGTGTACATGGAGAGGCAAGGGACGGCAACAATGGCGCCCTGTTCATCTGTAGACAACCGGCTGGGTCAAAACAAAGAAACTGCGTCGTGTTCATCGGGAGGCGCCGTGTTCATCAGGAGCCTATTGGCTTGGACCGAACAACTGAAACAAGGTCTGGCGTATCGCAGAATGGAGGAAACGGCCTTCTGTTCGACCGTGTACGGTCGAATTGGGGTTCTGTTCATCGGGAAGGGTCTGGCGTACCGCAAAAAGGAGGAAATGGACTTTTGTTTGAGCTGCGATGGTTGAAACGGGGTGCTGTTGCTCGAGAGGGGTGTGGCGTGCCGCAAAATAGAGGAAATGGACTTCTGTTGGAGCGCGTACGGTCGAAATGGGGTCCTACTCACCCACCATCTAGTGCCTCGCTCCAGCCTCCACGGGCGACTGTTCATCCACCGTCAACTTCCTCCAGCCTCCACCTGCTACTGTTCATTCACCACGTCTTCCTCCTGCCTCCATGGGCCATTGTTCATCCACGGGCTACTGTTCATGTAGCCTCCACCGTCTACTATTAAACCAGCCCTCCACGGGGTCCTGTTCATCCACCCCAACCGATTCGGGTGTAGTGGCCTCCTTGATCGGGGTCCTATTCATCCAGCGGCAATGGCCTACTACTACCACGGGGTCCTTGTTGGGTTCTATGGTAGGGTGCGTCGACTGCAAATTAAAAATTTCCAACGTGCAGAACAACCAAGAACATGCTACGGGAGATGGATCATAGATCATTACCACTAGACGCGCAGTGTCGTGCAACGGAAGAAGAATTGGGGCAGCGCGTCCGCGTAGAACGTCTCCTCCTCGTCCGATCTCCCTCGAACAGCCGGTCGTCGGTTCCCACATATAGGTTCGTGAGAGCGGCACAAGTGCGCCGCCTCTAACGGTATCCACACATGCAGGAGGAACACCGTGCGATGGACTGCTAGGTCTGATCACACAGTCGATGACAAGTGGAGGTGGCTATTTGCAACACATGCAAACCCTAGTGACAGCGCCGAAGCGATCAATCAAATGAGTGTGCCGCACCTCCACTTTTATATAGGCGCCTGTTGCAGACTCAACACTTGGGCCTCGCACGGACCCTAAAGCCCAAAATTTGGTCGGCCGAGATCCGAGTCCGAGTAGGATCACATCTAACTCATGGAGTCAGACCAGGCCTCACAGGTTCCTTCCCTTAAGCGCGCGACCCCTTAGGTTCAAGTCGGCTTGGTCATAGGTCAGATCACCTCCGACATGCTCGGCTGGTAGCGGCCTCTAGCAAGGCGTGTCAACCACCAAGTAGACAATGAAGCCAGTTGGCGAACATGTAAATCACACTTCTATTCCTTTTCCCACACGATATATGTTGTCGGGCTCAAGGCGAGTCTGTTATCCTTGTGCTAGCCCAACCTCTTTCTCGTTCTAGTGATGCTGACCACAAATCATATTATCTCATAATCCTTGTCGCATGATCACGCAAGGGGCCCAAAGTATATCTCTCGTAATCGGAGGGGAAAATCCCATCTTGCTCGACCATGTCTCGCAGCATGGGTCTGGACAAGACAGAAACCTACCTTTGTAACTACCCAGTCATGGAGTAGCTTTGGTTGGCCCAAAGCAGGTATGTCATCATCCGGAGTACATGCGCCCGTTCAGGTCTTAGGACATAGAACGTATGTTGTACTAGAGACTCACAATGACATATCGTTGCGTCTCATAGTTTGGTCTGTCCGACTCAGACCTTAACTTGACTCGGATCCGACTATGTCGAATCCGACCAGATCCTTCTGAGTCCATATTATCCGGTTAGCATACAACGCTCCATGGCTAGTGAGACCAAGCCATCGACCATGTCATATGCTAGTCTAGTCGGCTGTGCGTCCGCATAGCCCTTTGACTAGGGACCTTTTAGGAGAGTCATCATGCAATGCATAGTCCCACAAACAAGTCACGTACTTGCTGATACACATCGTTGATAATGTTCAAGGACTATCTTTACTCATAAACACATAGGAAATATCATCATACATGATTGCCTCTAGGGCATATCTCCAACAGTCATGTTCATCCAACCCCCAACAGGAACTGTTCATCCAACCCCCAACAATGGTTACTGTTCATCAAGAGGCAGGTTCGATCGGCTTCAGTTAGCAGCAACAGCGAAGGAATTGCTCGGGCTTAGTTAACATCCAAGGGATCGATCGCTCAGGTTCAGTAATGCGCATAGCTAGTGTAATCGCTCGGGTTTAGTAAGCGAACGCCTCGCTCAGTTTCAGTTAGAGCCCAACGCCTCGCACAAACCTCGTGTGCATCGCTCGGTCCCGACCGCCCACCGTAACCGGGAACTCCCCGAAAGTTTCCTTGCCCTCGCTTCTACCATGATTTTTTTGTCATGGACGGCCCAAAGAATGTCATGCAGGTGCGTCCCCAGCCTGCCCAGGACAAAAAGCCCAAGTTTTCGTTCAGGCCAAAATGTCATGGGTGTGTCTATTTTTGTAGTGCAAGTTCCCTCTCGGAACCATGAGGCTTCTTGATAGAAGCTCCGGTTTGTATGAAAGAAAATATGGGTCAAAGTTGAGTTGAAAAGGGCAGCAATATCTAACTCCAACACACAAAAGGTAGAAAATCACGATGATTAATTGTTCATCAGGTTTACACAAAATTCAGATTGAGCAGGGCAATAACATTAACTCAACCAAAGTTTTCGGCAGTCACAATTAAATGGATAGGTCTGATCCATAAAATCAAGATCCTGGTCCAGAAAATCTACTGGTACATGAAGACAAGTTGTTGTAAATAGAATCCAAGCACATTCAGAAGCCCTTTTGTCCACCTGAATTTTATTTTGCTCAACGTGTCCATCCATGAGAAAGTTTTTTGTTAAAAAGCTTAATTCTCACGGACAATAGTACCCTCGCATTCAACAGGAAGAATGTGAAAAAGCTAGTGTTTGCATGGTTGAATGCATATCCTTCCAGCATTATTCTTCTCAAATGAATGTCATGAGAACTGAGAAAATCCCGGTGCTTCTTATGCCACCGATTGGTTATACCTTTTTTTCCATGTGCTTTTGCCTAAATAGACATGAAGACTGAAAACAATTAATGTCTAAAAAAAGAGTATGTCGATAGAGCAACAACTGAACTGTTGATTCTAGTAAATTATATATGGGATGTGAATGTGCTTGAAATCATCACCTGTATATACAAATTCTACAGACATGGAAAGCATCACCGCAAGCCGATAATCAAGTTCAAATCAAAACACCACATACTGATATGTAAGATCTTGACAGAATGCAGCACCATTGATAGGGTATCCATGGACAAACTCTTCTTTGAGCATAGAACATAATATTAGTGCCAAAAGTGTACTCCAAGATGATATAAAACATATGCGCACAAATGAAAAATGCAGCTTATGATTACAAAAGTGTTGAAGATATAAAACTTATGCACACCAATGAAAAATGCAGCTTACGATTATAAAAGTGTTGATGATAATAAAGACAGTACCTGAATAAGTGTGGAGCCAACCACCATCTTTTAACCTTCAAGCAGATCAAGAATTACACCCAAGGTCTCCAGTTTAAGCATAGAGACAACAACTATTTGCGAAGGTGCGAACCAATAATCAAGGAGCAACATTTGGAGTGAAGGGGCATCTTTGATGATGGGATCCTCTCCTTTAAAGCAAATTCCAATGCTTACAAGGTGACGCGACTTTATTTGGAGACAACAGATACAGATTTCTTTTCCAAAAACAAGCAGCAAGCGCTCCAGGGCAGAGCAGCAGGAGTGGATGATGATGTGCAGTAAGGCCTCCGACAAATCGACCACCACAAGCACGAGTTTTTTGAGAAGTGGGAGTCAAAGCATTTGTACGAGATTGTCTGCTAGATGGCACTAGGCCAAGGTGGAGAGAGAGGAGGAAAACCATGAGCTGGACATCAGTTGTGAGGGCATAGCTACGACGCTTGGTGGGAAGCTATTTGCATAGTAATGGTAGAACTCAAGATGCTGGAGTTTTTTGAATTGACGGGATGTCATCCATGCATCCACTGTGTAGCGTATGTGCAGCAGGTAGCAGGCCGGGATGCATAGGCATTGAACAGAGCCCTGGTGGGAGGAGATGATGGCTCCATCGAGTTCAAAAGCATGAACGATAGATAGCCGACGATAGTCGTGATTAAGAGGCGCGGCACGCCACAAAGTGCCCCACCGAGATGCGAGGACGCGTGTGCGGCAACTATCCTTGGTGGGGTGAAGGAAGATGATCTCCCCAAGGATGGCATCCGGGAGATCGCTCATGCAGTCCGCCCGATATTCTACGGGTTCACCGGATCCAGTGGGTGTGGCCGCTTTTGCCTGCACTGCCGGGTGTAGGATCTACAGTCGGTGGCACCGCTGGCCGGAGCCTCATGTGTCTACATACCAATCTGAAAAAAGGCAGAAACATACATGTAGGACATTCAAAAGAAGTTCTCAAGATGTGGAAGAAAAAAGGCACAAACATATATTTAGGACATTCAAAATCAATCCTCAAGATCTGGCTACGAATTATTTGCACACACGCTAACCCTAGTCAGATTATTAGCAAAAAAAAATCATTTGGACAGAACAAACAATTAATCACAAACCATAGATACCACTCAAACAATCAATACACTACATGGCTCTAACGAATCTTACTCTGATTTCATGGACTGGGTGAACATAACCAAGGATTTATTTTCCCAACAAAAGAAGGGGGGTGAGACTAACCAGTTTTCCGTCGAAGTCGGAGTCGTTGCCAGAGTAGCTGTGGACCTCCGGCTCCGGCTGGGGAGGCACGACGATGAACACAAAGTCAAGGTTGCACTATTGCCCGTGATAGACCTAGTCGGCGGCGAGAGCAACCTCTATGGCCAGCTTCAAGCGTTGCACGGGTGCTTCACCAGCCCCGGTGTTGCCACTCCCTCCGATGGTGCACTTCAGAGAAATCCTAATACACTCCATGCGACGGTGACAACTATGGACGGGGGGTGAGGCCGCCTATTATGACCAGTGGATCAGGCTCGCCATTAATATTGAGCAGTGGGAGCGAGGTGAGCAGTGGTCAAAGGGCTGGCTCGCCTCCTGGTGAGCCTGCACAACAGACTGATGGCATGCCTACCGTCATTTCACACAACTACTAGCACGTCCTCGGTGACACTACATAGCGAACACGCACATGCCATGACCTCCCGGTCTGCCTGCATGGCGGACTGATAGCATGCGTCTCGTCAACTCACTCATGCTCGTACGGTACACGGGACGCGTGGTGGCACGTATTATATCGATTTTTTCATTCTTGATGATTAATTCTGTTGCTTTATTGCTTAACCGAAGCATGGCGCGTACATTGTTGGTCTAATGCACACGGTTCGAATAAAGAGTCCGTTTGCGATATTGGTTGATAATTATTGATAATTTACTGTTTGTAAGAAGATTATATCAAAACTTGTCTCAAATCTGAAAATATATGTATAATATCACAGTATATTGGTGTCCATATGACACCACGATAAGTTTCATGTATTTCAACTTAGTTTCAAATTTACTGGATTGTAAAATCAAGATTCTCGATGTTAGAAATTTCTTGCATGGGGTCTAATCATACACCCAGGGACACATACACATATGATTTTCCAATCCATTTTAGTGCACTATCATGGGACTCATGTACATCAAATATGATTTTTGGACATTAAATCCCCAGGAAATCAATCAATGTATAAAACGGACAAATGTTATCTATTTTTTTCAATTTTTAACACTAAACTCCTTTGGTCACATGTTCGCTGCAGAAAAAGTTTGGCATTCATCTTTGGGCCACATGCACGCGGTGGTCCTAGGACACTCACTCGCAGGTGCCTCACTTTGTGGGCCCGCGAGGTCGTCGTCCAACACTATGACCTGCGGTGAGAGAGGTTAATTTGACCAACAAGGTTGGTCATTTTTTGGTTTTTGTTACGTACAGGAGGAGTATATATAGTATGCGTCAAAGAGTGTGGCCGGGGGCAACATATACTACGCATCATATAGGATAGTCACTTGCGTCCAATGCTTCCATTTGTGGGCCCGTGAGGTTGTCCTCCATCAATTTAAACCCACGAGAGAGGTTAATTTGACCAACAAGGAGATTTCTTTTTGGGTTGTGTTGCGGGAGGAGTATATAGTACGGGTCGAAGAGGGGAGGAGGGGCAACACATACTACACACACACACACACGTTATGAACGATCTCACCCTGTGTGGGGACTTTTCGGTTTCCGAGGCAGGTGCCACAAAGAAGTTGTGTATATTGGGTATTAAAAACATCACCAACACCTTGGGCCATGTGCAAATGATGGTTTTCACTCACTTGCCTACGACGCTTCCCTCCATGGGCCCGCGAGGTCGTTGTCCATCTAATATATGACACAATGAGAAAGGTAATTTGACAAACAAGAAGGATTATTTTCGGGTTGTGTTACGATACGTAGGAGTATATATTACGCATGGAAGAGGGGAGGGGACCAGCATATACTACACGTCATGAACCTCACTTTGTGTGGGGGACTTAAAGGTTTTCGAGGCAGGTGCCACATCAAAGTTCTGCATATATATTAGGTATTCCAACATTACAACCACACACCTCCATACATGTGTTTGGCCCACATGCAAGTGATGTCAATTGTCCTCTAGCACTCACTCACGGGGTTATCGGCGAGATGCTTCATCCATCTACGTGTCCCCGCTGCTTCAATCACTTTACCAACATCAATAGAGGTTAATTTGACTTATATTTAGGAGGGAATTAAATTTTTGTTCATCTTATACGGTACGCACTACAAAAAAAAGACACATCCGTGACATTTTGGGCCGAACGAAATTTTTTCTGTCATACATATGACACTTCTATGACGATAATTGTGACAAAACCCGGTATCATCATAGATGTGGTGGGCTCCTACTTCTATGACAAAAAATCATGACAGAAAATGGGCTTTTCGTCCTGGGCGGGCTGGAGACGCAGCTGCATGACATTCTTTGGGCCGTCCATGACGGAAAGACCCTGGTAGAAGCGAGGGCGAGGAAAATTTCGGGGAGTTGCCGGTTACTGTGGGAGGTCGGGGGCCGAGTGATGCGTGTTTCTCTCGTACACGTACGCGCGTATGTGCGAGGCGTTGGCTCTAACTGAACCCGAGCGAGGCGTTGGGTTCTAACTGAACCCGAGCGATTGCACTGCAGGCTACACGTTACTGAACCCGAGCGATCGATCGATGGCTGTTAACTGAACCCGATGGAGTGATTCCTTCGCTACTGCTGCTAACTGAAGCCGATCGATTGGATGAATAGTGAGCGTTGCAGGGGGTGGATGAACAGTGAGTGGTGACGTTGCCTTTGGATGAACAGGACCCCGTGGTGTGGAGGGCTGGATGAACAGTACACGGTGGTGGGGTGGCCGTGGAGGGGTGGTTGAACAGGACCCCGTGGTGTGGAGGGCTAGATGAACAGTAGATGGTGGAGGGCTGGATGAACAGTAGACTGTGGAGGGGTGGTTGAACAGTAGCCGGTGGAGTAGCGCACGGTGGAGGCTGGATGAACAAGAGCCCGTGGAGGCTGGAGGAGGTCGACGGTATCCCGTGGAGGCTGGAGGAGGTCGACGGTGGAGATGAACAGTATCCCGTGGAGTCCCGTTTTGCGGTACGCCACACCCCTCCTGATGAACAGAACCCCCGTTTCGACCGTAGGAGGTCCGTTTCCTTCGTTTTACGGTACGCCACACCCCTTCCGATCAACAGGACCCCCGTTTCGACCGTAGGAGGTCCATTTCCTCCATTTTGCGGTACGCCACACCCCTCCCGATCAACAGGACCCCATTCTGAACGTGGCCGGTCGAACACAAGGCCGTTTCCGCCGTTGTGCGGTACGCCAGGCCTCGTTTCCATCGCCTGTTCCATCCAAGCTGGTTGGCTCCCACGCGTTCCGTTGCCTCCCGATGAACACGACGCATTCTGTTGCCTCCCCATGAACACGACGCATTTTGTTGCCTCCCCATGAACACGAGCCCTCGCCATACGTATGCGCGACTAGGCATTCGAGACCCCGCCTGTATGTACACATACGTGGCCGTATTTTCTTTCTTGCACCCTGGCCGCTGTACGTACATGTACATGCTACGTGCGCACCTCTACTACGACACGTGTGTGCCTCTACTACGACACGTGCGTGCCTCTACATCGACCAGTATGTACGTACACATTCGCGACCAGGATGACAATACTACGTACGCTTCGACCAGGTGGGTCCCGACTGTCAGGCACTTCCTTGCCTGCGAAGATGTAGCTCGTGGGTCCCAGCAGTCGGGGGGCGAATCGTTTTGGTTTCTTTTTGCTTGGACGCACTTCCTTGGGTGCGAAGGTGTAGCTGCTGGGTCCCAGCAGTTAGGGGGGCGGATCGTTTTTTTTTTGCCCG
>NC_041383.1:442929584-442936948 GCF_002162155.2 Triticum dicoccoides | reverse complement strand
TCCTTGCGTGTGAAGGTGTAGCTGGTGGGTCCCAGCAGCCGGGGGGCGAATCTTTTTTTCCGGACGCACTTCCTTGAGTGCGAAGATGTAGCTGGTGGGTCCCAGCAGTCAGGGGGGCGAATCATTTTTTTCCCGGACACACTTCCTTGCGTGCGAAGATGTAGCTCGTGGGTCCCAGTAGTCAGGGGGCGAATCATTTTTTTCGCGAAATACGGTGGCCCGTCCGGTGGGTCCCCACTGTTAGGTGGAGGAATAATTATTTTGCGCGTAATAAGGAGGCACTTCCGTGCGGCTGCCGTGGACCCAGCTGTCAGCCTTTCCACGTATAGTCCACGTCCGATGGAAGTCGTTCCTTGACCACGTTGACCACGCCGCGCCGAGAGCACCACGGCGGTGGACGACGGCGAGGCCTAGGAAGGGGATGATGCGGAGCCGAGGAAGACGTGGCAGTGGATGCACACGCAGAGAGGAGTATGAGGGTTCACTGGTTCGGATGCGCTGCCGTCGCCGCAGAATAACAGGGGGTGTGGGTGAGTGGAGGGATGGCCTGGCCAGCGGTGGGAGTAGTAGGGGGCGGTGAGGCCTCCGCTGCAGCACAGTCGGCCACGGGAGGCAGGAGCAGGCGGCACGACCGGCGCTGCTTTGGGCGACTGGAGCAAGAAGACCAGAGGTTGAAGAAGCATGAAAGTCGTTGGATGGACATCGTACGGTCACTGCAGCTAGAATCGTTTATATTGACTAAGTTGACAAAGCCCTTGGTACGTCAACTTAGTAGGCCCACAGGTCAGCTTCCGAAATGGTGCGCCCCAGATATCAGGGGGAGGAATCATTTTTTGGGCGGGTGAAGCTAGAATATCCGAGATTATAGAAGAAGCACGACATCCGTTGGATGGACATCCAACGGCCACTGCTGCTAGAACCGTGTGTTGACTATAAGTTGACAAAGCCTTGCATATGCGTCAACTCTGTTTTTTAGGGGATGCGTCAACTTAGTAAGGCCAGAAGTGTGTGGCAGAGAACTTATAGCCCATTTGAGATCTGTAAGAATGGGTAGCCCATTTTTGAATTCTAATGGAATTTACTACAACCCATTTACAGTTTGTTAAAAGTACAGCCCATTTCAACCAACCGTTCAAAACAGAATTCAATAAAATTTCCCACATTTTGACGGGATCCGAATATTTTTATCCCGAAATTTCTAGTCAGATTAAATACAATTTCAATATAAATTTATATTACGTAAAAATCCAACGAAACATTGCGCTCGCAAAAATTAATGAAATTAAAATTTTCAATATCCAAAAATAATATTTTATAAAGTAATCACTATTTGGTGCATGTTTTTATAGTTACTACCTAGTTTTTATAATTACATCCCATTTATTATTTCTTAAAGCCCATTTTCTTGTTAAGCCTAATGCATCCCTCCTAGGAAAGATTTGCAGCCCAGCGGGGCAGAGAATAACAACTTGACCTTGCCTGGGTATTCCTAAAAAAAAGTATAGCTGGGCTAGCCATTTTCAGCTTGAAAAAAATTAATATCTGGGTTGGATATCTGGCCTGGGCTAGACGGGCCATAGCCCGCCCAGGTAATAGCTGCAGCAATGTTTTCGTTGTCGTACAGAGGAGAAAAATTAATATCTGGGGTAAACATAGAAAAACTCTGCAGTGCTCACACCTCAAAAACACAAATACTGCTCGAGCTGCTTGGTCCCAGCTGTCGGTCGCTTCTTGTGCAATTCTCTCGTTTATTGACTACTCCCTCCTTTCTGGTTTATAATGCTCAATTCAAAAATCTCACCAAACAAGGTAGATGGCGAGTGGTGGAATACTTTTTGTAGTTTTGCAAAAGCACCTAATTAATGCTCTTGTTATCCTCAAAAAATTATGTTTATCAATGCATTAATTGCAATGCATGCATGCATAAAGTACATGCATTGGTCAATTTTCTCTTAATACTTGCATGCAATGATTTAATGCACCTTGGAATCTGAACATGTGATGGAAAACAACCAAATTGAGCCTTATAAAATGGAAAAACTAAAATTTTGAGATAAGCCCTATAAACCGGAAAGGAGGGAGTACATAGGTTGACAATGGTGTGGGACCGTGATGTCAGGAAACCAGGAGGAAGCAAAATACATTATAGTTATATATATAATAAGGAGGCACTTGCGTACGTGAGGCCATGGACCTGGTGGGTCCCCATTGTCATCCTTTCCAAGTAAAGTCATCTCCTTGCCCGCGTGCGCTTTCCGCCCGAAACAGTCAGGGTCGGCCGCCCCGCTTCCCGGTGCAGGCGATTGCTCCGCGTTCAAATGACATAAGTGCCGTCCGTCCATCTGCCGCACACATTAATGATACATGGTTTCCGAGGCGGCTACTCCGGCGCCACACGTCCGTCCCTCCGCCCGCCCATCATTGCTATATAAACTGCTGCGCCGGCCATAGCCGTAGTCATCCGCATCCGTTCCCTTTCTCCTATCCACACCACTACTGCCCACCATGGCTTCCTCACGCTCCAGCGCTCTTCGGGACGGGCGGACGACGGACCACAAGGAGATGGAAGCCATTGCTGCCGACCGGCTGGCTGACAGGCAGCCAGAGGACCACGACGTCCCAATGGAGAACATGGTAATCGATGATCCGGCACCAACCCCCTCCTCCGCGCCATCCTCACTGGTGCATTGCACCATGACCATTGGCGAGGCACGTGCCCAATATATGGACAGGGTGAGGCGGATGCGTGAGGAGCAGTTCCGGGAGGTGTAGGCCGACGCCGCCTACAACCACCATCTCCTCCAGGAGCACCTGCAGGCGGAGGAGCAGATCGCCGCGGAGCGGGCGGAGCAGGAGGCGTTGCTCGACTCGTACCGCTTCGCCCGCAAGGGCCGCCTCGACCGCTGGCGGTACCGCATGCGGGTGGCAGAGGCTGCGGCCGCCTACAAAGAGGCTAGCAAAGAGGGCGATGAAGCAGGCGAGGCGATGTTTGGTGAGACCGAGGATGAGGCAGAGGACAATGCCGGCTCCGACGAGTCCCCGCTCCGCTGGCGTCGACGACGCCCTGCTCCGCCGAGGCCCCGCGGTGCCAACAACGAGGCAGAGGACAACGCCGGCTCCGCCGAGGCCCCGCGGTGCCAACAACAAGGCAGAGGACACCGGCGGCTCCGCCGAGGCCCCACCCCGCCAACAACAAGGCAGAGGACATCGCCGAATCAGCCGAGGCCCCACCCTACCGGCGATGTGGGGGAGGATTTCCACCACTCCGCTGAGGCGCCGCCCGCCGGCAACGAGAGAGAGAACATCGCCGGCTCCGCCGAGGCCCTGTCCCGCTGCCAATGAGGCTGTGTGTCACGCCCAATATGCGACCCTATCCAAAAGGAACTCGAAGGTCCCACCAAGGATAGACCCGCATATTGAAACGCTTTTGCAAGGTGGATATCATTACATCAACATTACATAATAGATGGGGATACATACATAAGGCATACAATGCCACACGAATACAGCATCAACTTACATGAGAACAACATCCGACTACGGATGAAGCACAAACATAAACTCAAACAACATCCACCCTGCTAGCCCAGGCTGCCGACCTGGAACCTATCCCCTGATCGAAGAAGCAGAGGAAGAACTCAATGCAAGCAAGCATCGCTCTCGCGTCATGATCATCGCAGAACCTGTACCTGCAACTGTTGTTGTAGTAATCTGTGAGCCACGAGGACTCAGAAATCCCATTACCATGGGTGTCAAGACTAGCAAAGCTTAAAGGGAAAGGAAGGGGTAAAGTGGTGAGGCTGCAGCAGCGACTAAGCATATATGGTGTCTAACATACGCAAATAAGAGCGAGAAGAGAGCAAGCAGAACGGTCGTGAAGCTAGCAATAATCAAGAAGTGATCCTGAACTCCTACTTACGTCAAACATACCCCACAAACCGTGTTCATTTCCCGGACTCCGCCGAAAAGAGACCATCACGGCTACACACGCGGTTGATGCATTTTAATTCGGATCTGGTGTCAAGTTATCTACAACCGGACATTAACAAATTCCCATCTGCCTATAACCGCAGGCACGGCTTTCAAAAGATTATACCCTGCAGGGGTCTCCCAACTTAGCCCATGATAAGCTCTCGCGATCAACGAAGGATATACCTTCTCCCAGGAAGACCCGATCAGACTCGGAATCCCGGTTTACAAGACATTTCGACAATGGTAAAACAAGACCAGCAAAGCCGCCCGATGCACCGACAAATCCCGATAGGAGCTGCACATATCTTGTTCTGAGGGCAACACCGGATGATACTAGCTACGAGTAAAACCAACCCTCAAGTTGTCCCGAGGTGGCCCCGCAGGCAGCTCAGTTCGGACCAACACTTAGACAAGCACTGGCCCGGGGGGGCTAAAATAAAGATGACCCTCGGGTTGGCCGACCCAAGGGAAAGGTATAGGTGGTGGTGAGGCAAATGGTAAAACCAATGTTGGGCCTTGCTGGAGGAGTTTTATTCAAAGCAAACTGTCAAGGGGGTCCCATAAATCACCCGACCGCGTAAGGAACGCAAAATTCGGGAACATAACACCGGTATGACGGAAACTAGGGCGGCAAGAGTGGAACAAAACACCAGGCAAAAGGCCAAGTCTTCCACCCTTTGCCACGTATATAGATGCATTAATAATATAAGAGATATTGTGATATCCCAACAAAATCCTGTCCACCATGGAGCAATCTTCAACTTCACCTGCAACTAGCAATGCTATAAGAGGGCTGAGCAAAGCGGTAACATAGCCAAACAACGGTTTGCATAGGAAAGGTGCCAAAGGTTAGAGGTTCATGGCAATATAGCGATAGAACGAAGTAACTAGCATAGCAATGATAGTAGTGAGATCCAGGGTAGCGGTCATCTTGCCTGAAATCCCGCAAGGAAGAAGAACGAGTCCATGAAGAAGACGAACGGATGAAGCCGAACCAAGCGTAGACGAACGAATCCTCACGATCGCAACGAAACAGGAACTAACGAGAAGAAGCACACAACAAGGTAAACACACCACACATAGACAAGACATGATGCACAAACAAGCAAGATGCATGACAAAGCTACATGAAGCTACTCATGGCAAGAGATGATGCCAACAAGAGCAACACATCAAGGCAAGTTTAAATGAGGCCGGGAACAACATATAACAATTCCGGTAAGTCCTCATATGCAAATTTCACAGTTAGTCCAGATCTGAACAAACATTAAGTTGAAGTTGTTAAACAGCAAGTTAAAATGCACCAAGATGACCTACACGAGATTCTAGTCAAGTTACATATAAAGTTCATTTAATTCGGAGCTACGGTCTAGAAGATATGAGCAAAACAAGTCAAACATGGCATTGATGCAAAATGCACCCAAACATTAAGCAAACACCTCAAAACAAGGATGCAACATGATAATATGAAACTACATGCAATTCTAAGCAAGTTTCATATAGAGCACACTCAAAACGGAGCAACGGTTCAACACACATGAAACAAGACATAACAACAATCTGCCCAAAACAGTAACTAGGCATATTGCAAGCATCAAAACAACATGCTACAGCACCCCAACATGATAACAAAAGGCATGGACATGATGTACAGGTAAATCATACCAAAACATGAACACTGAGCTATCTCCAGTAATCACTAGAACATGCTCAAACACACATGGCAAGATTGCAAATAATAACAGTTCAGACTTTGCAAAAAATAACATCAGGTTGCAATGTTCAGAGCTATCAAACAACATGTTACAGGAACTTATCATGGCAAACAAAGGCATGTCATGAATCTACTAATAGCATAGATCAAAAGTCCCTTACTGACCATAAGGCAAAAAGGAGCAGCAAATATGATGGCACCCACGTAAACATGACAAGTTATAATACAGATTCAAACATGGCAGAAACAGAATTATGAAGGCATGTTGGTGAGCTTGTGAAACTCACCACAGAGCATTACATGGAATGGCAAGGCACCCAACAGTAAGAAGGCATGTTTGTGAAGCTAAGCATGGCAATAGCAAGGTCATAGGGTGCATGGAACACTAGCAACAATCATGATAACAACTGAACTTAATGGTAACAGGCTGACAGCAGCATTTTCAAGCAACTTTGGAGCAAGATATGAACAAGATACAGCAAGCTATAAATGCAACCAGGGGCATGTATGGTTAGAGGATGACATGTAGAACAAAACATATTTAGTGATCATCTCTAGATTATGCACAGAATGATTAGTAGCAACATGTTTATATAGCATCGCGAAATAACAGATTCAGCCTAGCAAAACAGCAACATCATGTACCCTACTTAACAAGCTTGAATCACTCACCACGAGTCATTGCATGACAAGATAAGCATAGCATCAGCAAGAAGACATGTTTATGAAACAAACCAAGGCAAGAACAAGTTCATAGCATGCAAGGATCAACTACAACAACCTCGGCAAAATTGAATAACATGTAAACAATCTGCCAGGAAACATTTTAAAGCAAAAGTAGAGCATGAAAATGACATGATAGACTACTCCATAATTACAACGAAGGGCATGAATGGATATAGCATAACCACATGTTAAAAACACCCTTACTGAAGTATCTCAAAATATGCATGGATCTCTCTATAGCATCAAGTTTACATGGCATCAAAATAACAGCAGAACAGGGACTAAAATCAGTAACATCACGATGCCTAGTTTGCATGCTTGTGCTAGTCACCACATTGATCACAAAAATACATGGTAAGCACCACTGTAAAGAAGACATAGCATAGATCAAAACACATGTAGACATCAACCTCATATGATGCACACATCAATCATGGCAAAATGACAAAAGAGCTCGTTCTGTTAACAGACAGCAGAAAGCATTATGAAGCACTCTTACTAGGATGATTCAGGCATCAAGATGAGCTCAAATGAATATGATGCAATGGAATGAAATGAAGTACTCGTTGAGACGAACAATTTGACATATTACACGCACGAAACAGAGCTACAGATGCAGAGATACGATGCAACGAACATGCCATGATAATGTAAAATAACTCGGGACTTAGCAGAATTTTGGACCTCGGGGAAAATTGGACGGGGCGGACCCGGGACGAGCGGATCCGGGGATGGGGTGGCCGTTTGGTTCGGTGAGGTGGTGGATCTGGTCCACCTGACCAGATCCGGCGAGGACGGCGGCGCCGGCGAGCTCCTCCAGCGAGGTGGCGCGCCAGCCGATGGAGGAAGGCGGCGAGGGCGCCTTAACAACGACGAGGCGGTGCGGGCTGCGGGGATCGGCGTCCCGAGCGGCGACGAGGAGAATCCGCGAGACGGCGAGGCACGGAGGAAG
>NC_041383.1:442921461-442928919 GCF_002162155.2 Triticum dicoccoides | reverse complement strand
GAGGACGGAGCTGGCGGTGGAGCTTCGGCGACGAGCGGAGGCGGCGCCGGTGGGGATCGGGCGGCGGCCGGCGAGAAGGCGCGGCGGCGGGGGGTTCCAGGCGGCGGGCGGACACGTCCGGTGGCGGGCGGACATGTCCGGTGGCGGCGGAGGAAGAAAACTAGGGTTTCGCCTGAAATTTCGGAGGGGAAGGCTAATTTATAGGTAGAGGGAGCTAGGAGAGTCCAAATGAGGAGCGGTTTTCGCCCACACGATCGTGATCGAACGACCGAGAGCATGGAGGGGAGTTAAATGGGTTTTGGGCCAGTTTGGAAGGGTGTTGGGCTGCAAGACGAAAGAGGCTTTTGCGGTTACCCGGTTAACCATTGGAGTACCAAACGACCTCCAAATGGCACGAAACTTGACAGACGGTCTACCGGTGCTATACCAAGGCCGCTTGGTAATACTCGGTCCATTCTGAGAACATTTAACACCCGCTTCCAACGAGAGGCAAAAAGGGGAACGTCGGAGGGCATAGGAGCGCCGGATTGCAAAACGGACAACGGGGAAAATGCTCGGATGCATGAGATGATGACATGGAAAAATACAACACGCAAGCAAATGACATGGCAATGATGGTGAATAACTGGCGGACACCTAGAGCATCAGAACCGGGGCGTTACAACACTCCTCCACTAACAAGAGATCTCGTCCCGAGATCTTAGGACCGAGGCAGAAGGGAAAAAGGGATGAGGTGAAAGAAGAACTCAAGAGAAGAAGCAAAGAATCGAGAGCACTCGAGAAAAAGAGAGGAACGACGAGAATGACAAGAATCGAAAGCTCACGGAATCAGATAGACTATGAAACAACTCCGGTTAAAACGAGATAAGAAATGAATAAGACTGAAAGGATTTAGGCAGCACACCGACTGAAACATGGAGGAATAGAACACGAGCTTGAGAGGATGGAATGATACCTGATGAAGACATGACACAAAAACCTCCAGAAAGAATTAAAAGATAATTCAATGAAAAGAATTTAGAAGGATTGAATGGAGTTGTTGAGAAAATCAACAACGAAAGAATAAGCTTGCTGTGGACTTATGGAAAACATCTCAAAAATTATGAGGTGATCGCCGACCACAAGCGGAAAAGATTAAATAACTGAGAAGAAAGAAGAAATGCAAAACTCCATTTCAGAAGAAAATGAAGAATTAATTGCACTTCGAAAGGCAAGAAGGAAAGATACTTGAGCTGCTTCGATAAGAATCTTGATGAACACTTGAAGAATGAATTAAATCATGAAGAACCACGATGAAGAACTCCGGTGACAAAAGAATGACAAGATAAAATTGAAGGATGAAAGAATAAGATTAAAGCCTTGCGATGACTCCGATGGGGGTTCCGATGAGATGGCCAAGGAAACTTTGAACTCCGGGAAAGAAAAGATGAAAAACACTTGGAACTAGAATTTATTCATTAAGAACAAACTCCGAAGGAAGGGGTTACTCACTCTGATGAAATAAGAATAAGATTTATTGTATGCTTATCCTTCATCAAATTAAATTGATGACAAACAATGGATTTGCATTCTACTTATTCTTCTTGAAAAAGGGATTAAGGGGGAACATAGCACAAAACTTGAGAAAGTCTTCATGAACCACCGGTAGGATTGAAAGAACGAATGGATTGAATGATAATCAAGGAAAAAGAATCTTGAATGAACCACCGTAAGAATTCGAAGATGACTGATGAAAGAGAATGAATCACCGGGAAGAATTAGAAGAACCAATAAGCAAGAGGGGATTTAGATGCAAAATAACAAAGAGATCATGAGCTGATTAAAGAACACTTGAACGAAGCACCGAGATAATTGGATAACGGTAGCTGAGAATGTGAGGAAAAAGAATTCTTCTAGAACGATGGCCTCGGGTTAAATGAAGCAGGAAAACAACTCCTGACATACTCCGGATGGATAAGAAAAAGGAACTTCTCACAAATGGAATAATTCGAGAGGATAACATGAAAACTCTTCTTCGATCTTCAAAGCTGAGAAAGATGACGAGAAACAACACCGAAATTACTGAGATACTCCGAGAGAATGAAAAGCGAAGAGGTTGAGCCAACAATGAAATGATTTGAAACCGATCTTGGAAAGGCATCTGACTGATGAAATTCATTCTTACGTCAGTCTTGAAAAGAATTTGAGAATAACTCCGGGAAAATAGAAGAGTCAGGTAAGATCCTAGAAAAGACCTGTGGGTTAGGGCCCACTGAAGAGAAAACACCGTTGAAAAGGAATGATGAACAGATAGATGAAGAACCGGAACAATTGAAATATTTGGATGAGGTGACAACCTCGAATTAATTAGAACACAGACGAATCTCCTGAGATGTCTTGAGCACTCCGGAAGGATAAACTGGCGAGAGGCGAACGAGTAGGGAAAATACTTGAGCTAAGGAAAAGAATATGATCAACACCGAAAAACATGAATTGAGTCCACCGGAGAAGAGATGAAGAATGTCCACCGAGACGAGAATTCACCGATTGAAATGATTGAGGGAAGACTGAAAAACCTCCATACGAATGAAATAAATGGTCGAGAGAGAGTCAGACTCCGGGAAGAAAAGGGTGGGAGGGCGGGAAAACAAAGGCAACTTGGAAGGTGGAATCGACGAACAACTTGAAGAGAAACACCGGTTGAAAGAAGGCAAAGGCTTCGCACAAGTAGGATGGATACTCGATTACGGACTCCGGTTCCGAGGGGAAGAAGGGGTGGGCGGGTGGGAAAAGAAAACAACTGAGGATTGAACTCAAAGATGAAGAGGGTCGAGTCAACTTGACGAGAAATGCACCGGATAAAAAGAGCTGAGAACCAACGATCGGAAAAACCAACTGCGTGATCCTAAAGAAAATTTGAAGGGGAAGAGAAGTAATTCAAAACACCTACGTCAAGATTTCTCACCAGAGCGACGAAGGGGCTGAGGAGTAAAAAGAATTCCTACTCTCCGATATAACTAGACTCCAAAAACAATTTTCTTCTAGACTCAACAACGGCCAAACCACATGATCAATCAAGGGGGCTCCTAGGGTCGGTCGAGGCTCTGATACCAACTTGTCACGCCCAATATGTGACCCTATCCAAATGGAACTCGAAGGTCCCACCAAGGATAGACCCGCATATTGAAACGCTTTTGCAAGGTGGATATCATTACATCAACATTACATAATAGATGGGGATACATACATAAGGCATACAATGCCACACGAATACAACATCAACTTACATGAGAACAACATCCGACTACGGATGAAGCACAAACAGAAACTCAAACGACATCCACCCTGCTAGCCCAGGCTGCCGACCTGGAACCTATCCCCTGATCGAAGAAGCAGAGGAAGAACTCAACGCAAGCAAGCATCGCTCTCGCGTCATGATCATCGCAGAACCTGTACCTGCAACTGTTGTTGTAGTAATCTGTGAGCCACGAGGACTCAGAAATCCCATTACCATGGGTATCAAGACTAGCAAAGTTTAAAGGGAAAGGAAGGGGTAAAGTGGTGAGGCTGCAGCAGCGACTAAGCATATATGGTGTCTAACATACGCAAATAAGAGCGAGAAGAGAGCAAGCAGAACGGTCGTGAAGCTAGCAATGATCAAGAAGTGATCCTGAACTCCTACTTACATCAAACATAACCCAGAAACCGTGTTCACTTCCCGGACTCCGCCGAAAAGAGACCATCACGGCTACACACGCGGTTGATGCATTTTAATTCGGATCTGGTGTCAAGTTATCTACAACCGGACATTAACAAATTCCCATCTGCCTATAACCGCAGGCACGGCTTTCGAAAGATTATACCCTGCAGGGGTGTCCCAACTTAGCCCATGATAAGCTCTCGCGATCAACGAAGGATATACCTTCTCCCAGGAAGACCCGATCAGACTCGGAATCCCGGTTTACAAGACATTTCGACAATGGTAAAACAAGACCAGCAAAGCCGCCCGATGCACCGACAAATCCCGATAGGAGCTGCACATATCTTGTTCTGAGGGCAACACCGGATGATACTAGCTACGAGTAAAACCAACCCTCAAGTTGTCCCGAGGTGGCCCCGCAGGCAGCTCAGTTCGGACCAACACTTAGACAAGCACTGGCCCGGGGGGGCTAAAATAAAGATGACCCTCGGGTTGGCCGACCCAAGGGAAAGGTATAGGTGGTGGTGAGGCAAATGGTAAAACCAATGTTGGGCCTTGCTGGAGGAGTTTTATTCAAAGCAAACTGTCAAGGGGGTCCCATAAATCACCCGACCGCGTAAGGAACGCAAAATTCGGGAACATAACACCGGTATGACGGAAACTAGGGCGGCAAGAGTGGAACAAAACACCAGGCAAAAGGCCAAGTCTTCCACCCTTTGCCACGTATATAGATGCATTAATAATATAAGAGATATTGTGATATCCCAACAAAATCCTGTCCACCATGGAGCAATCTTCAACTTCACCTGCAACTAGCAATGCTATAAGAGGGCTGAGCAAAGCGGTAACATAGCCAAACAACGGTTTGCATAGGAAAGGTGCCAAAGGTTAGAGGTTCATGGCAATATGGGAGGCTTGAAGAACAGGTGATAGGTAGCGCAACATAGCGATAGAACGAAGCAACTAGCATAGCAATGATAGTAGTGAGATCCAGGGTAGCGGTCATCTTGCCTGAAATCCCGCAAGGAAGAAGAACGAGTCCATGAAGAAGACGAACGGATGAAGCCGAACCAAGCGTAGACGAACGAATCCTCACGATCGCAACGAAACAGGAACTAACGAGAAGAAGCACACAACAAGGTAAACACACCACACATAGACAAGACATGATGCACAAACAAGCAAGATGCATGACAAAGCTACATGAAGCTACTCATGGCAAGAGATGATGCCAACAAGAGCAACACATCAAGGCAAGTTTAAATGAGGCCGGGAACAACATATAACAATTCCGGTAAGTCCTCATATGCAAATTTCACAGTTAGTCCAGATCTGAACAAACATTAAGTTGAAGTTGTTAAACAGCAAGTTAAAATGCACCAAGATGACCTACACGAGATTCTAGTCAAGTTACATATAAAGTTCATTTAATTCGGAGCTACGGTCTAGAAGATATGAGCAAAACAAGTCAAACATGGCATTGATGCAAAATGCACCCAAACATTAAGCAAACACCTCAAAACAAGGATGCAACATGATAATATGAAACTACATGCAATTCTAAGCAAGTTTCATATAGAGCACACTCAAAACGGAGCAACGGTTCAACACACATGAAACAAGACATAACAACAATCTGCCCAAAACAGTAACTAGGCATATTGCAAGCATCAAAACAACATGCTACAGCACCCCAACATGATAACAAAAGGCATGGACATGATGTACAGGTAAATCATACCAAAACATGAACACTGAGCTATCTCCAGTAATCACTAGAACATGCTCAAACACACATGGCAAGATTGCAAATAATAACAGTTCAGACTTTGCAGAAAATAACATCAGGTTGCAATGTTCAGAGCTATCAAACAACATGTTACAGGAACTTATCATGGCAAACAAAGGCATGTCATGAATCTACTAATAGCATAGATCAAAAGTCCCTTACTGACCATAAGGCAAAAAGGAGCAGCAAATATGATGGCACCCACGTAAACATGACAAGTTATAATACAGATTCAAACATGGCAGAAACAGAATTATGAAGGCATGTTGGTGAGCTTGTGAAACTCACCACAGAGCATTACATGGAATGGCAAGGCACCCAACAGTAAGAAGGCATGTTTGTGAAGCTAAGCATGGCAATAGCAAGGTCATAGGGTGCATGGAACACTAGCAACAATCATGATAACAACTGAACTTAATGGTAACAGGCTGACAGCAGCATTTTCAAGCAACTTTGGAGCAAGATATGAACAAGATACAGCAAGCTATAAATGCAACCAGGGGCATGTATGGTTAGAGGATGACATGTAGAACAAAACATATTTAGTGATCATCTCTAGATTATGCACAGAATGATTAGTAGCAACATGTTTATATAGCATCGCGAAATAACAGATTCAGCCTAGCAAAACAGCAACATCATGTACCCTACTTAACAAGCTTGAATCACTCACCACGAGTCATTGCATGACAAGATAAGCATAGCATCAGCAAGAAGACATGTTTATGAAACAAACCAAGGCAAGAACAAGTTCATAGCATGCAAGGATCAACTACAACAACCTCGGCAAAATTGAATAACATGTAAACAATCTGCCAGGAAACATTTTGAAGAAAAAGTAGAGCATGAAAATGACATGATAGACTACTCCATAATTACAACCAAGGGCATGAATGGATAGAGCATAACCACATGTTCGAAACACCCTTACTGAAGTATCTCAAAATATGCATGGATCTCTCTGTAGCATCAAGTTTACATGGCATCAAAATAACAGCAGAACAGGGAATAAAATCAGTAACATCACGATGCCTAGTTTGCATGCTTGTGCTAGTCACCACATTGATCACAAAAATACATGGTAAGCACCACTATAAAGAAGACATATCATAGATCAAAACACATGTAGACATCAACCTCACAGGATGCACACATCAATCATGGCAAAAATGACAAAAGAGCTCGTTCAGTTAACGGACAACAGAAAACATTATGAATCACTCTTACAACGATGATTCAGGCATCAAGATGAGCTCAAATGAATATGATGCAATGGAATGAAATGAAGTACTCGTTGAGGCGAACAATTTGACATATTACACGCACGAAACGGAGCTACGGATGCAGAGATATGATGCAACGAACATGCCATGATAATGTAAAATAACTCGGTACTTACCAGAATTTTGGACCTCGGGGAAAATTGGACGGGGCGGACCCGGGACGAGCGGATCCGGGGACGGGGTGGCCGTTTGTTTCGGTGAGGTGGTGGATCTGGTCCACCTGACCAGATCCGGCGAGGACGGTGGCGCCGGCGAGCTCCTCCGGCGAGGTGGCGCGCCGGCCAATGGAGGAAGGCGGCGACGGCGCCTTAACGACGACGAGGCGGCGCGGGCGGCGGGGATCGGCGTCCCGGGCGGTGACGAGGAGAATCCGCGGGACGGCGAGGCGTGGAGGAAGAGGCGGCGGGCGAGGGGCAGCGCAGCCGGTAGCGGAAGGCCATGGCCGGCGGCGGGAAAGCGCCCCGGCTTGCTTCGGTCGGGGCGGTCACGGGCGACCGCGGGCGGCGCGACGCACTGGCTGCGGAGGGCGGACGGAGGCGACCCGGAGCTCTGGTGGCGGAGGACGGAGCTGGCGGCGGAGGTTCGGTGACGAGCGGAGGCGGCGCCGGCGGGGATCGGGCGGCGGCCGGCGGGAAGGCGCGGCGGCGCAGGATTCCAGGCGGCGGGGACGGGCACGCGGGCCGGGAGGGCCCGATCCGGGCCCCGAC
>NC_041383.1:442909160-442920837 GCF_002162155.2 Triticum dicoccoides | reverse complement strand
GGCGGACACGTCCGGTGGCGGGCGGACATGTCCGGTGGCGGCGGAGGAAGAAAACTAGGGTTTCGCCCGAAATTTCGGAGGGGGAGGCTAATTTATAGGTAGAGGGAGCTAGGAGAGTCCAAATGAGGAGCGGTTTTCGCCCACACGATCGTGATCGAACGACCGAGAGCATGGAGGGGAGTTAAATGGGTTTTGGGCCAGTTTGGAAGGGTGTTGGGCTGCAAGACGAAAGAGGCTTTTGCGGTTACCCGGTTAACCGTTGGAGTACCAAACAACCTCCAAATGGCACGAAACTTGACAGGCGGTCTACCGGTGCTATACCAAGGCCGCTTGGCAAGACTCGGTCCATTCCGAGAACGTTTAAGACCCGCTTACAACGAGAGGCAAAAAGGGGAACGCCGGAGGGCATAGGAGCACCGGATTGCGAAACGGACAACGGGGAAAATGCTCGGATGCATGAGACAAACACGTATGCAATGCAATGCAATGCACATGATGACACAATGTGAATGATGACATGGCAAAATACAACACGCAAGCAAATGACATGGCAATGACGGCGAATAACTGGCGGACACCTGGCACATCGGAACCGGGGCGTTACACCGCGCCATACATAATTCGAGGAAGAGTAGAACACGGTAGGTCTCCGCCGCTCGGGTCCAAGTAAGGCCACCGCTGCTACCCTCCGGTTGAAGCCAAGCTAGGCGGGTTGACCATTGACGGCTGGCTAGCTTCTTGGCGGCGACATGGAGTCGGAGAGCTGCGCTGGAGATGAACGCTGCTTCTACTTAACTGCTGGTGCAGTTTGCTGACTTACACGTGGGCCCAACAGGCCACATGTCAGTTACGCAACTGCACCTGCAGTTAAGTCACTGAAGCTTCTGTTCGGCTCAGTGGGACACAGGTGGGTAGCTTCGGTTAATTAATTATACCTCCAACGCACCCCTTTTTAGTTTTTTTTAGAAAAGGAGGATAACCCCCGGCCTCTGCATCTGGGAGATGCATGTGGCCACAAACACCCCTTTTTAGTTGAAGAATGTATGAAATGTAATGAAATCCGGCATGTTTATATGAAATCCGACCGTGTATGAATGAATTTATTTTGATTAGTTCGAATTCCTGTATCACTGGCATTGGATGAACATGCAAAACAATACGTACTAGCATTATTCCCAGGGTGATCACCACGTTTGCAGCAGTTTCACATGTACTCCCTCCGGTCCTTCCTAGTCTGCATACAAGTTTTGTCTGCAGTCAAAGTATCTCTACTTCGACCAATCTTATACAAAAAAGTATGCACTTTCACAATGTGGGAAGTAAAAAGGAACAGAAGGAGTACAAAGAGTTTTAGCGTTTCTGTACATTGCAATCAAACACACAGGCCTGGAAATTCATAGAGAACATTCAAAACAATCGATGATTATGCATCTCAGCGACTCACATGTCAGAGGTAATATTTAATTCACAACTAAAGAATAAAGAAAAAATTGATTGACGCTGCTGACAGCAAAGGGCGTCCCATTCGAAAATATGAAACGCATATCTTGCTAAAATCAATGAGCAAAATTTGACAAGGTTGTCCCATTCCAGAATATCAAATGCCTATGATTGTGGAATGGGCAGGGTTTGCCATCAGTTCAGACATTGACATGGCACCTCGTGCTAAATAAATCAGTTGTTCTTTTTGTGCAGTTCCACCAAAATCAATCAAATTCGTGCGTAGCTTGTATGATTTAGCCCTTATATGTTGCAACGCCTTGAACTTATGGGCACCTCCTTTCTTGTGGTGGAAATGCATGATTCAATGTATTCATGAACATTTTGTGCAGTTCCTGTTGAAATCAAGTTGAGCACCCCTGTTTGCACAAATACGAAAAAGTGATTAGTATAAAGCAAACTGTACTATGAATTGATAGTTTCAACAGGCACATACATGGTCCATGTAGAGCACACTTTTAGAAAAATGGAAATCACCAGAAAGAATCCTAGTACAACATTGTACTCGCACATCACAGCAAAAATGGAGATTTGTCAGTCCTTCTGAGCTGAAGTTAGTTTGGTCTTGTGGGGAGTAATGTAACCATCCTTCAACTGCTCCTTCTGATGAGAAGATAGACAAGGCTTCTTCATCCTGGCATAATCGGAACTAGTCACTTAACGTACTCCATATTCTTCTTCAGAGGAAGATGATCTTGTTGTGCAAAGACAAGAGGACTACTAAATGATAGCATCCCTGTTTGCTCGAAAAAAGGAAAGGAAATATTTAAAATAGCACAGATGAAGCACTTCTCAAGGACAATACCACTTTTTCATTACAGTATCTAAAAATGACAAAGCTCAATCATATGGATGAAATCAGTGGGCGAGTACCAACATTTGTCAGGAGGCTGATTGTGTAGAGCATATAGATGAAGCACTTCTCCGGAACCATCTGTTGCAATCTACGGGGGTGGCCATGCTTACTATATACTTCTCGATTAGTTTAATGTTTCCAACATCTTCTTCTGCAGTTCCACTAAAATATATGGTATCTTCAAAGAAGATCCCTGTTTTCACATGTAGAGATAATTACATATGGCATCAAATAAGTGGCAAAACAATTGCTTGTTCCAGCCATAGCAATAAATTAAGATGCAAAACTATATCATTACTTGTGTCATCACAGTTCCAGTGCTTCATTACAGCACCGGAGTTGATTTTTATTTTTATTACGCTTGTTCTTCCCCTTCATCACTTGGTTCAATAACAGACAAGCTTCGCCTTCAATGTAAGATTTGGCATGTCAATTAGGGAGCACCAGTATAGTACTAAACTTAAATTTCTGATGAAAGTGGCAAAATACAGGCCAGTAGTTGTGAAATATCCTTATCTTACCTCAATGGGATATTACAGTGCACATACAGATCGGAAGTCTTGTCTCCATTTGTGCAGTTCACTAAAATCAAGCAACATTATCGTACAAGTAGCACAACATATGAATGCACACTGCAGAATCATGTGAAAGAAGGCTAGTACTGACCTCTCATGATGCGGAATTCAAACAACTCACAAGTAGAGGATCTGAACCAAATTTTCCTTAACGGATAGGAAGTAAGATCTCCTCTTGTGCAGTTCCACTAAGATCAAGCAATCAAGCAACATTGTCGGTGTGACATTTTGGTTGAACTGCACAAAACACTCTTAAAACAAAAGTGTTTTGTGCAGTGAAACAAAAGGTCACAATGGCAACAAGGTGAAGTACATAACCCTGTTTACACAGAGGTGCAAAGAAAACAATTAGTGGTCAATAACGGTGGATGACACAAAAGCCAACAAAAAGAAGCATCTACCTTATCTAAATGGGAAAGAAAGCAAGACAGTAGCATTTCTCAAACGGTGGCATTGATTAATATTAACATAGAGATTATATTAACAATAAAATTCGTTAAACATGTAATTTGCTTTTAACTGTGGCATTGCATCAATTTTCCAGCGGTATTATTAGAGGGTGTTTGTTTACAGGGACATTTTGGTGTAGGGACTAAAAAAACTCCGTGTCAGTCACATCTAAACCAAACAGGAGGGACTTTTAGGGACTAAAAGTGGGCATTTGGGACTAAAGAAAGAAGACCCCAAGGGAGTCTTTTTGGGACCTTTTCCAATAGTTGCCCCTGCCACGCATCGCACCTTGTTTCTATTAGTTCACTACTAGGGGTAACATGGTCTTTTAGCATGTCATTTAATAACCTCTAGTCCATGTTTAGTCCCTGGAACCAAGCAGGTAGGGACTAGGGAGTTTTTAACCAAACAGGGCCTTACATTAACAACAGCTAATGAGTTGGACGGGACAGTGGACGCACCAGCACCATGTGCATCTACCGATGTACTATGGTCATGCACAGTCTGTTGCAACAAAGAACAAACAACCGAGGAGCATATTTGTGTTGGTCCTAGTTTTCTTATCTTTAGACACCTTTCCCTATGTGAGCGCAGCAAATCTAGTCCTGCTCAAACTCTACAGCCTTGTCCCTTCCTTTCCTTTCTGAACTAGTACTTTCGCCCCTTCCTTTCCTCTTTGA
Organism: Triticum dicoccoides; assembly: GCF_002162155.2. NCBI lineage: Eukaryota > Viridiplantae > Streptophyta > Magnoliopsida > Poales > Poaceae > Triticum > Triticum dicoccoides. The sequence goes on along the minus strand of NC_041383.1, from coordinate 442,916,776 downwards.
ACCACGTCCTAGATTTATGCGATACAACTTTCCCCACTACTTTCCCCCATTCCTTTCCTCCTTGAACCACGTCCTAGATTCATGCTATACAACTTTCCCCCTTCATTTCCTCTTTGAACCACGTCTTAGATTCATGCTATATACAACTTTTCCCACTACTTTCCCCCACTCCTTTCCTCTTTGAACCACGTGCTAGATTCATGGTATACATGCAGCTAGAGCAATGCATGTGGAGTAAGTAAAATATACCTTAAGGTTCTTGGGGCGTGGTTCGGTGGGCGACGGGACGACGGCGAAGAAGAAGGGGTCGGAGGCCCTCCCGCGCCGCCGCTGGGTGGAAAGTGAACAGCTGCGCCGGTAGTGGATTCCCTCCCTCGCCGATGGCGACAGTGTTAAGCCTCCTTCCCTTCCCGGCGGACAGATCCTGCCGGCTCTTTTAGCAGCACTGAGGGGAGAGAGAGAGAGGCCAACGAAGTCTTGTTTAGATCTGGAGAGGGCGAGAGACTGTGAAGAGACAAACTACAAGCGCTGAGTCTCCAGTGGGAGAGTGTGAGAGAGTGTGAAGAGAGCCACTACAAGCGCTGAGGCTCCAGCGTGTATATATATACTGGAGAGAGAGTGTGAAGCGTGCAAACCCTAGAAAACATTTTGACCAGTCAAAGAATCCTCTTGGCAAAAATTATGCTCAAGTGTAGTTATCGAACCCGAGACCTCAAGTTTGATGAGCGAACAGGCTAACCAGCTACACAACCCTCCCATTATGTTCAACAAGAGGAAAATAAACTTTTATACATTCCTGCATTCGTGTGACAGGCATGTCGTGTTCTTTTTTTGTGTGTGTGAGTCATTAGGATTTCAGTCATAATCGTGTGCTTTGGTGGTAAGACTACCCATAGTGGTGCAGAAATAATGCAGCTTTAGTCACCTTACCTCTCTCCATGTAGTATGTTGGGTCCCACCAGTCAGAGGGTGAAACAATCAAATTAATAAGAAAAATTAAAAGCGCCAGCGGTGTATCTTACTACCTCACACATCTCGCTACTGCTCGGGAACACTGTCCAATTGATCCCTCTGTTGGCTCACATACTATTTTAAGTGAATCCTTATTATAACATGCACACAAATTTTGGGCACTTGTATTCGACTTAAGTCAGTGTGCCACCGTATCTCGTATACTTACTACTCCCTCCGTCTAGGTGTAATAAGTCACGTTAGAAGGTGCAACGGGACCAAGGTGCATGCGTGTGCGTGTGTGTGTTTAACAGCATGTGTGTGTTAGAGAGTGCGACAGATCGACCTACTCCTATAGAGAGATGGTGTGTAGTGTACAATTTTAGCCGCGAGAGTCGATACATCCTCTTGTTTCCGGGCGTGTCCGGTAGGGACATGCGGACAGCTGCCACGCCCGCTCCTGACCAGCCTGGCCCAACCAAAGCCCCTCCATCGCCCGCGCACGCTTCCCGCCCAAAACAGTCAGCGCCTCTCCAAAGAATCGGTGCCGCATTCATGCCCGGGCAGAGCGGACGCGACCTCTCACTAGCGCAAGAGTGATGGTTGCTTTGTCCGTCCAACATACTGCTGGGTCTATGTGATTTGACAGCTCATTGGTCTTTATTACTGAGGTGGTAGGGCTGCTGGATGTCCCACGCTTTTGGCGAAAGGAGGTAGTAGATTACAATTTTCTCCATTCTTACAGCGAAAGAGTGCAAGAGCAGTGAAAACACGCAGGCTCAGTGATTACATGGCCCACCTCACAGTATCACCGTGCGACACCTAACTCTTTACATAGTACTCCCTCTGTTCCTAAATATTACTCGATGAGTCCCCGCGGGTTGCCGCGGAACAGCGGTATATCTCTCTGCGCAAAATTATCGATTTCATAGAACAAAAAAAAAATCTATAACCGCATGACAAATGTGGTAGCCAAACTAAATAAACTCCCATCATCATTTAGATTTTTTTTGACTACATCATCATCATCATTTAGATCATCCCACGTAAGAAAAAAATATCAGCCAACTCCTACTGCATAATGGGATTATATTTTTCTTTTTGACACGTTAATGGGACTTAAAAGCTCACTTACATGCATGCTATCGGTGCATGCTTGCATGCAGACATGTTGATGTGATTTAAAACCCACTCACATGCATGTGCCATGGTATTTCTGCATGCTTGCATGTGGCTTAGTGCGGAGCCTCTCAACGTCTAGATCAGACGGCTATTATGACTGATTTACTTCATCTAACGGCTACATCAATTTTGATGATGTGGCTCAAGGAGAGGATAGAGAATTCCTAGTAGTGGGGGCTAGCTATTACTAGTAGATAAGTCTTTGTAGAGATTCCACTAGGTGAACTACATGCGGAACAAAATGAATGAATCTACACTTAAAATGCATCTATATACATCCGCATGTGGTTCATGGTGAAATCTCTACAAAGACTTATATTTAGGAACGGAGGAAGTACTAGTATAGTACTAGTACGTACTATAATTTAGCAGCGAGATAAATTTGTACAATGCTATGAGGCTTCGAGCTCCTGTTACATGTATCTTGCGTCCAAGGTTACCCGTTGCAAATTTCATAAAATACAAAGGAGACTAACATGCATGCTATTGTATCTTAATGATTGACAGATCATAGCAAATATGTACTCCCTCCGTTCCAAAATAAGTGTCTCAACTTTGTGCAAACTTTAGTACAAAGTTGTACTACTACTAAAGTTGACACTTATTTTGGAACAAAGGCAGCTAAAGAAAAAAACAATCCATGTAGTCCCTATCCATTGAACCGTGAACCCTGACCAGTCTTCAATTTGCTGGCAATGTTCGAGCTTCCTAACAAATGAAGTTTGCAACCTTTTGACCATCGGATCATTTTGTGCAGTTTCACCCAAATCGAGATGAGAATCCCTGTGGCAAAGAAATTGAAGAAGCGTGATTAGAATAAGATTACTGGGACTAGTTGATGAGACATAAACTCATCACAAATATAGTACATAGAAGCCAGTAGAGGTATCAGGTATGTGCGGGGCAAAGAAGTAGATCCACAGGGAGTGATGTGGGCAGCTGGAGTAGTGGTGCAAGCCGGCTGTAAAGGGAGTTGTACCTGAGGGACGTAGCTCAACCTTGAGGAGGGCGGCGCGAGGCGGCAACTGCCCATGTCGCGGCAGTGAGAAAGGGACGAAGGCAACCTCACCGGCTTTGTGAGAGAGAACGATGGGGACCCCTGATCGGGACGTGCTGACAGTGGGTTTTCGCCGTCGGCGATGACCACCGCATCTACACTAAGCATCCACCGCTTCCCCAAGCGGACATGATCCACCGGGATGTTAGAGATGTGGCCACAGTCATTTTGTGCGAGAGAGTGTGAAGAGAGCAACCCCAGCAAGCAACCGTGTAGGCTGGCCCGTCCTGACTATGTATATAGTGGAGCGGTTTCCTTTTCTCTCCATATGAACCTATCATATTGCGTACGTGCCTCCGAAGAAAAAACTTTATTTATAAATGATGTGACACCTACTACTCGTTCTCCTATAACATTGCGCTTGGCATCTCCAAAATATTAACCTTGTGATTGGCTCTTCGCCTCTTCGGAAGTCGAGCAATAATGGTAGTGCAGTATATATCGTTTTGGCTATATGAGACCGAATGAATTGTTGCACGCCCACCACGTGGGTGAGGGTCGAGGGGCGAGGGAGAGTGCTACTACATATGGAGCAAAATGAGTGAATGTACACTCTAAAATACGTCTATATACATCAGTGTTTGGAGTATGTACTAGTAGTCCATATTGAAATCTACTAAAGGACATATATATTCCAAACAATATGATATAATCTCTATAACCAAGGTAGTAGGGATGAGAAGTAAACGGAGGGAGTGGTAAATTTTTCTCCTCGTCCTGCGAGCCACCGCGCGCATGGGCGAGGGAGGAGCAAGCTTCACCTCATCCTGTGAGCCACCGCGCCCGTGGGCGGGGGAGACGGCGTACTAAGCAAGATTCTCCTTGTTCTGCGAGTTGACGGGACACATCAAAAGTACTCCAGTGTATAGAGCCTTGCCTCTAAGGTAGGCCCCACATGGTTTGCCTCTTTTTTTAATTTAACATAACGCGTCAAGTCGCAATTTGTTTGTTCACCCGTGGTAGAAGATCCTCCCTCCACCAAGTGGACAACCAGTACACGTGCCAAATTACCACATGGGCTGCCTTTTTCATACAGAAATGAGCTCCACCATGTACCTGCACGGGTGTGGTTGGGAAAGAGACGGGAGTACGTGCACCGTGCATGCACCTCTTCTCTTCATGCACGTTCCCCACCTACGTGGGTGTGTGTGACAGATACAAACTGCATTCGTGAGTGTTTCTTGTTTTGTGGTGGGGGTGGGGGTGGGGTGGGGGTGATTTCGTGAATTATTTATGGGAATATGTGTCAATGACATCTCAAACAAAATTTTGCATGCAATGTGTGTGAAATGGAGGCCTATACATATCATACATAGAGGGTCGGGCAATCCACGTGAAGAGAGGGAGGGGTCATAGCTATCGATAGAGTCGAAGAGAGGATCAAGTGGGTGGGTGCGAGATCGATGAAGAGAGCCATCGAAATTGTGTGTGTGTGTGTGCAAGTCAAAGATATAGGGCGACTGGCCTACCGAAACGTTAGAGGGCACATGTCAAGTTTTTTTGTGGCAGGGAGACATGACTAGAGCGCTTTGATGTATCGGTGTGTGTGGGGGGAGGGGTAGGCAGAGGCCTAACTATAGAAGTAGAACGACTCGTATATGTGTTGAGAAGGAGAGACCCAGCTATGTCTTGAGGGAGATCGGTCGACATCCATACATAACTGAAGGACGGGAAATATGATGGGACAGAGAGAGAGAGGAGAGAGGGAGGGAGGGAGAGGGAGGAAGAGGGGTAGAGTGCTGGATAGGTGATGGAGTTTCTTCTCGGAGATGTTGGGAGAGGCCTACTAGACAAACTAAGGGTGGAACTGCAATGTTATCAATAAGAGTGGGGATGTGTTTCTGTGTGTGCCTGTGCGTGATAGATCTGTCGGGACGCATCCATGGATGATGAAGGGGAACCATGTGTTTGGTAAGCAAACCTAACTAGATCGGTAGATCAATTGTTGTTTGTCGGAGGAAGGGAGAGACACAACTAATGAGGTAGATCGATCGACGTGTGGGTAAAAACAAGTTATAAGGACCTAGCTGGCTATATGTATAGCAAGAGATAGGTCGGTGTACGTCCATTTGTTAGAGGCAAATAAGGTCCAGCGAGACGGATAGACAGAGAGAATGGAGCTAGGAGGTGGTGCGAGAGGCCCAACTACTAGATAGATAGGGGGAGGAGTGTGCGGTTGTGAGATCAATGAAAAGAGGGGCGAGAGTTTACACGTGTGTCTGACCGTATGAGAGACACGAGGCAAGGACACATAAAGGAGGAGATTGAAGTTGTGTGTGTATGCTGTAGGCAGGCGTCGCCGGAGAGGTTTATCGATGGTGTGTGTCGGAAAGGAGTTGTGGAGACTCTGGGAGAACGACCTAAAGAAAAAAATGAATGTGCCCGGTGGATAGAATGCCGAGGGAGGGGGAGGGCGAGGAGGACGTCTGCATGCATGAGAGAAAGTTAGTGGTAGCTACAAAGGTTAGAGGATTGTGTGGGTGTAAGAGACTAACAAAGATCATAATTTGATATGAAAGCAGATTCATATATTTGAATAGGAGATAATAATGTTTTAAACATTGCATGCATGAATATAGCAGTGATACACGTGCTGTGCACATGTTATACCATAATGTGATAATGCATGGCGTTTGCAACTCACAGCTAAATGCCGAACAATCTAAACCATACTATACATCAAACAATCTCACATTTTATTTGAATTTTGATAATGTGCGGCATTTTCAGCATACAACTAAATATCGAGCAATCTAAACAATACTATATATCGAACATTCTCACATTTTATTTGAATTTGTGGTAATGTGTGGTGTTTGCAACTCACATCTAAATACTTGTAGGCGTAGGGGGCGGGGCACCATACATAATGTGAGAAACACATTATACATATGAGACATGGTTTAGATTATGAAGATCTAGCTAGAGCTAGAAATGTAATGTGATTCAAAATCAAAATAAAGTGGATTCAAAAAATCTAGTTCGAGTTCATATAGTACAAATAGTTCATATGTAACTCGAGACTAATCATGTGGTGTGTTGTGAAGATAATACACAAACAATGGTTTAACTTGACAATAATGATGATTGTAGATCTTATTAAAACAGCTAAACGAATTCAAATGCTTTGACTTCACAACAATCATTACTGTAGATCTTATTCAAATTTAGTACATATTGAAGCGGTAGTATATACGTTTGGAATGCACTAAAACGTTCATTTGAGTAGTAGGTTGCATGCATTATACACGTAGCGAAATATTTTAATTGAACATAACATGAATTCAAAGTTTTGAATGACATTTGTAGTGCGCATTGATTTGGTACAGTACACGTTAGGCTTGTCCGGAAATTTCAACCCGTGCCTTGTTAGCCCGAAATATTTAAGATATATCTTTGTCTTGTTGTGCTCTGACAGCTCCCTCCATCTCAACCCGCTCCTTGCTATTCTGAAATTACAACGCACGCGAAAACTCCCACCTCCTGTGAAATCCTGACACGCGAAATGCCCGTGGTACCCCTGAACCGAAAGAACCGCCTCAAATCGGTGGGGGGTACTTTCGTAACTTACCCCACATTTTGGACAAGCGCGTCTCTAAGCCATGGTTCCCCACTGCCATCCCATCCGCCCACCCATTCGTACAACGAGGCCACGAAAACCCGTGGTGAAACCCCACACCCTGCTCCGTCCGCCACCCAGCCGGAGCCTCTTCCCCGACGACGTCGTCCACAGCAACACCTCGACATCCCTCATCCACCGTACCGGATGAGGATCCGTCGTCGATCTCATCATCCCGCCGGTTCAGCCACCCCGTCCTCCATCTCCAAGGAGTTGCCCCGATATTCCCCTCGTCTTTCACACCACCTCCATTCCCACACCGCCGTCTTCACCTGCACCACCGGAAGAGCATCATCATCACCGTTTCCTCGGATGAAGCTGCGGCCTAAACGGCGCCACCAAAGAGGTTGTACACTAATCGCCGCATTTTCTTCTTGATTCGATCTCACGGTGCTACCAGCGCTCGGTCCCGAGCCAACACGGCACGGCTCCATCCACGGTGGCGTCGCCGGCCACTTCCTCCATGGCGTCGCTCCCTCGGCGGTGACGTCCACATCAGTAGGAGCTGCTGCTACTTTAGCTCTCGCTCGCGCTGCTGCTCTGCTCTTTCTCTCGGTCCCCTTCCTAGTCTGCTCTTGCTATTGCTCTTGCTCGAGCTGCTGCTCTCGCTCTTACTCTTGCTTGCGATGCTGCTCCGATTTGTCTACACTTCAGTCGACTGAATCGACTTTTGGGTTAGTCGGTTTTCAAGGAGTGGGCTCGCCGGGGTGAAGGAAGAACCAGCCGCAGCGGGGAGGGGGGCTCGCCGGAGAGGTACCCCACTATCTATCTTAGGGTTCAGGATGGGGGCGGTGGTCGCCGGCGGTG
>NC_041383.1:442894300-442908618 GCF_002162155.2 Triticum dicoccoides | reverse complement strand
CGGCATGGGGGGCCTAGAGGGATGGCCGGGGCGGTGGTGGACCGGCGGTGGGGAGTGTTTTCGGGGCGGGCGGGGCGGTGCACCGCCGGCCGCGGGCAGCGGGGGGCTGCTATTTGGCCAGTGGTGGCTGGCGGCTCAGGAGGTGGAGGTTGAAGATGAACCACAGGCCCTTGATTTCATATCTAACGGCTGCAAAATCGACTGACCAGAGATGAAAAAGTCAGTCGACCAACGTGTAGCCTCACCTTGCTAGTGCGTTCAGTTTCGACAGCAAAATTCATTTTCGACAGCAAAATTCAGTTTCGACAGCAAAATTCAGTTTCGACAGTTAGGTTCAGTTTCGACAGTTAAGTTCAGTTTTGACAGTTAAGTTCAGTTTCGACAGTTAAGTTCAGAGATGAGCGGCTGATGTATTTTACATCTAGCACTTTGTGGTTATGTATTTTTATGTCATGTATTGGAGATGCTATTAGAATTCCACTCAGGTTAGCGTTGTTCGTTGTCTCTCTTGTCCTGCTTCAGCCTCGGCGTCGTACAACTCACCGGAGCTGCTCCAACGACGAAACCCTCCATCACAGCGGAGCAGTACCTCGGGCTCCATCTCCAGACGCCTAAGATCTTCTTCCCCTCCTCCTACAGCAAAGTCAGCCGGAGCATCCTCACCGGCCAACCCAATCATGCTGAGATCGACATGGCTTCACCAAAGAGGTTGTACACTTGTTGCATCTCTTTTTTACTCTACATGTTATATATATTGTCCACTGAGCACATGGATTTGTTCCTTTAGGGGCTAGTTGGTTCCTAACCACACCTTGCCACACTTTTCCGCACCTAACCTTAGGCAAGTTTGATCAAGTTAGGTAGGTGTTTGGTTCTAGCCACACCTAAGGCAAGGATTTTTTTTATGAGTAGTGAGCCCCACATGTCATAGACACAAAAAGTGTGGCAAGATTCTCTTAGGCAAGCCAAAATGTGGCTAACTATTTGAGCAACTCAACTAAGGAAAGTGTGGCAAAAATCATGTGGCAATATATGGCAAAGATAGTCACAATCCAAACAACCCCTTAGTGTCTCCTTGAAACAAAAAACGTAGGAATTTTAATTTTCACTTGTCCTCCTTTTCAAATTCCTATTCATGAAGCACAAGACTAAGAGATAGTAGCATAATAGCATTATAACCGTACATTTTCTTGTGGTTTGACTTAATCTCACCATTCTTCTTTGCATCCTGTGATCTTCCAATTGTTGTGAATCAAACACCCAGATTGGGATAAATCCTGTGTTTTTAAATTCTCTGTTTTGCACGTGCATTCCTATCCTATTCTTGTCTATTTCCTATCCCTGCATTGTTGCAATCCCTCCAATTCAAACGAGCCCTTACAGAATTACTTCTCTTACAGATAGTTGTCAAAGAAAACCTTGCGTGGTTTGAACCGCTCCTGCTGCACCGTCGTCCACCCCAGCTCAGCTGCTCCAATGACAGAAGGGTCCAGCACAGCAGGGATCCGGCCTCCAGACTGTCTTTCGCCGCCTCAGATCTTCTTCCCCGCTGCTGGCAGCCATGAAAACTGCATTACCATCATCAACCGAGCAGATGACCTCGAGGACTACACGGGTCCACAAGAGAGGTCGCACTCTTTCATGTCTTCTTACGTTATGCATCGCTTAATATTACATGCTACTTTATCGTCCTGTTCACCGATTAGACTCTGAGTCAGCTCCAAACTAATGGTCAAACTTGAGTTTTTAAATGGTTGTGGGGTACATATCGGGGCCGCTATCAATAGTATCTACCTACTATCTGGTTAATCTCCGGTGTCTACTATGAGTTTCATGTTGGGTGGGAAACAAACAGTAAAGAAGTCATTATCTGTAATTTTTAACTGAAGCCATTATCTGGGTTTTGGGTCTATCCACAAGGTTGCTACCATCACTCTGGATTTCTGCATGCACTCCTTACATAATCTCACTATGTTTTATTCCTATGCATGATAGTTATTGTAAACAATGGAACTAAACATGTAGAGCAAAAGAGACGAGCCTTGTGTGGCAATATAATTTCATGCAGACGTCGCTCCATGGTAGGTGCAAAGGCAGCCCCCCCCCCCTCCACGCATTTCGGATTGTAATCGAGAGGAAGATATCTGTTCTGAGGGGGAGTCAGAAGGAGAAGATAACTCCTATTTACCCCCTGAGGTCTTCTCTCTAACTTGGCATGCTGATGTTGGTTATATCATGCATATGGTGTCTTGCATTGCTTACTTTATACATCAAATATGTCATCTGCTTAGTTTAGACATCCTTTGTGCGAATACCATCTGTTTAGTTTATTCATCGTTTATGTGAATTATGCAACGCCATCTTGTTTAGCCAGGTATCATATATGTGAATTTTGCAATGCCATCCTGCTTAGCCAGTCATCTTATATGTAAATTATATAAGGCCATCCTTTTTTTCCATTACATATTATATTTGTCAACAATGTTAGTACATTCAACTGCTCTTCGTGTGCATCAGCCATTTGACACGGTGATCGCAAATTCTGGAGTGAAAACAAGGTCTCCAGAGCAGACTCTGCTATCTGACAAAGCGCATATCTCGCTGGTTATGGATAGCTCCTCAGAGGAGGATTCAAAGACAGATGACCAGTCCTATCCCCCCCCCCCGAGGTGTATACTCTAACTTGGCAGGGTTATGTTGCTCATATCGTGCGTATGGTGTCTCATATTGCTATGTCATTTGATTCGTTTAGACATGCTTTGTGTGAATGCCACCTGTTCAGTGTCTAATTGCCTTGTATGTGAATTATGCATTGCCATCTTGTTGCAAGACATTATATATGTGAATTATACAATGATATCTTGTTGCAAAGGCATTATATATGTGAATTATGCAATGCCATGCTGTTTCGCCAATCATCATGTATGTGAATTATATCATGCTATCATTTTTTTGTATTACGTGTTCCATTTGTCGACAACGTTTGTATATTCAACTACTCTTCCTGTGCATCAGCCATTTGAAGCGGTGATGGAAGTATCTGGAGTGAAAACAAAGTATTCAGAGAAGACAATGCTACCTGCTGAAGGAGACATCTTGCTGGTTACAGAGAGCTCCTCAGAGGAGGATTCAGAGACTGATGACCAGTCATATTTTCCCCCTGAGGTCTACGCTCAAACTTGGAAGGGTTATATTACCCATGTCATGCATGTTGTCTTGCATTGCTTAGTTTTTACATCATATATGGATTGCCATCTGCTTACTTGCTTACTATATAAATCATATATATATGAACTATATCATGCCATCATGTTTACATAGTACATACACATCATCTATCTGAATTATGGCATGGCAACCCATTTAATAAAGACATCATATAGTTATATCATCTCATCCTGTTTAGTGTTTACAGTCATCATATTTAGAATTATGGCATTCTATCCATGAATGTATGTGAATTATGGCATGCCAACCTATTTAATAAACACATTATATAGTTATGTCATGTCATCCTGTTTACATAGTCTCATATTTTGAACTATGTCTTTTCTCTTTTTTAGTTAGCCATCTTAATGTGAAATTGTGTCATGCTATCCTGTTTAGTTAGCCATCATATATGTGAAATTGTGTCATGCTATCCTGTTTGGTTAGACAACATAAATATGAATTATTTCATGCCCTCTTTTATTCCCCACTATCCATTGCACCTGTCTATCATACAATGTCTATACTTTCAATTACTTTTCTTGTTTATCAACCATTTGAATTGGAGAGCGTGATGGCAGTATCTAAGGGAGTAACAACACGGTCTTCAGAAAAGATAGTGCTACCAGTTGATGCAGATAGAACCACGGTTGTACTTGCCCAAGGACCAGATCCACCACACATAACCCCGACTCTCGCAGATTGTACCCCTACCCAGTTGGACAGAGAACCAGCTACACCCCTTCTAACCCCAAACCCGGCAGATAGTAACCGAGTTCCAGTTGACACAGCACCGTCTCCACCACAGAGCACCCAAACACGAGCAGTTAGTAAGGGAACGGCAGTGCCCAAAGCACGAGGACCACCACTTCGAATCCCAACTCAACGCTTAAAGGAGAAGAAGATTTGTTCTCAGGTCAGGTTCCGTAGCTATGGTTCATACTCCTTTGCTCTTGCATTACTGTATTTACTCATACCAACTATTTTCAAATTTGAAGGATGGAATTGAAACTCCAATGGTGCAACAGGTATGTTTTAAACCTGTTTCTTTAATTGGTTTGCTGTTGTAACCTGCTCTATGTTGATTTCAGTTTCAATTGAATAAACAGTTATGTTCGCATGTCATGCACATTACAAGTGTTGTTATTGCTCTATAGTTACCCACACTTATATTCTGTCTATTCTGCTTTGTCTTGAAGAAATATTATTTGAACTGTGTCTCTATCTTGACTTGGCAACAAAAACTAGAATGATATAGACCATAAAGTGACCATGATACATAGATATATGTTTGTTTCATGCTGTTATCCTATCCACTTTACTACTAAACTCATTTACCAAAATGAATTTCATATACAACATGGTAAACATGTGATGTGTCTGCTTGTTTCTCTTTTAGAATGCGGACAAAATATTGGAGAACAGTACCGCGTTATCCAATGGTAAAGGAAGTAATGCAAATAAGGTTAAAGATAGTGAGACATCCCTGTTGGTCTCCAAGAAAGCTGATAAAAACTATCTTGACGACAGTGAGGGAACCCAAAAGTCCTGTCTTGATGTAGTGTTCGAGTTACTGGCAACTACTGCTCGCACAAGCTCTTCGAACTCGCTGCCTGAATTAGTTCGTCTTCTTGAGTCTCAACTTCAAGTTGAAAGACATCGATCAGATGTGCTGCGACAGGAAGCTGAAGGACTGAGGAAGTCCCTGCAGAATACAGATGCATATTTTCTGGTGCAACAACAAGCGCTGGAGGATTTAAGCGCCAAACAAGAGAAAGTTAATAAGCTTGCTAAGCATCTTGCTAGCATTTTGGGTACCCAGGATATTGTTTCTTGAGATCTTCTGAAGTGGTTTCAATTCTAGATTTGTTTTGCTGCGGCATTTATTTGCGCTGGTCGCCAACTTTGACAACCAGTGTATATGATATGCTGCTTTGTTCCCTATATTTGCACTGGTGGCGAACTTTGATGCCCAGTGGATGTAATATGTGTAATAGCCGTGATAGCCTAGCATAAGTTGCTTGCTTATTTATTTCCTTGTTGTCTTGTTTATTAGTTTGCTTGTAGTCGGTGCAGTTCTTTTCCCGCGGTTTGCTAGTGGCTGCAATAACCTATTTTTTAAAACTAGGCCACAATAACCATGGGCTAATATTTACTGTAGTGACACTGGTCCTCCTACGGGCCGTAGAAACAGTGGTCCTTCTACGGGCCGTAGAAATAGTAGGCTTTCTACGGGCCGTAGAAACAATGGGCCTTCTACGGGCCGTAGAAACAATGGGCCTTCTACGGCCCGTATCATCAATGGGCCATCGTTAATAGGCCGTATTTGATGACGCTATGAAAACGGCCCAATGTATTAACGGACCACAAACGGGCTGATGTAACCACGAGCTGAATTTGGCCCACAAGCAGAAAATGACAGTAACGGGCCATAAGTAAACGAATGCTGGAAATGAGCCCAAGAATAAATGGGCTCTGAGAAGGCCGAAAGATAACATTTGCTGGAAATGGCCCAACTGAAAAACGGGCCCTTAATGGGTATAAAGTGATACACTGTTCATTACGGGCCAGTTTCACCACGGGCCTTTAATGTGTGTAAAGTGAGGGAGCTCCTACCTGCCGCTCTCTGCGGCAGGGAGTCGGGGGCACGCACAGGGGTTCGCCCCAACTGGGCCGGCCCAATTGTTTTTCTTGTCTAAAAAAGTAGATAGTATCTTTTTCCTTTTTTCTTTTCTGCTTATTTCCTTTTTTTCTCTTTTGAAAATCAAACAAAAAAACGTTGAATTTCTCAATCATTTTTTGAAAACATGAACGTTTGTTAAAATAGAGAACAAATATGAAAATGCGAACAAATTTTTTAAAGCATGAATTTTTTATGAATTTTGAGAACAATATTTAAAACAAAGAATAATTTTGAAAAATTCTGAACAAATTTGGGACCACGAACAAATTTTTAAAGCACGAATTTTTTTTGAATCTTAAGAAGAAAATTTTGAAAATGAGAACCATTTAAAAAAACCCAAACAAATTTGGAAGCACGAACAATTCTTTAAAAGCACGAACATTTTTTGAATCTTGAAAACAAACTTTGAAAATGAGAACCTTTTTAAACAATCCTGAACAAATTCATAAACGTGAACAATTTTCGAAAATATGAAACATTGTATGAATTTTGAGAACAAATTTGAAAAAATAAGAACATTTTTTGAAAATCCAGAACATTTTTTTGAAAACTCAGAACATTTTTTTGCACATCCACCAAATTTTTCTAAAAGGCGAAAACATTTTTTGAATTTGAGGAACACATTTTCAAAATACCTAACATTTTTTGAAAATCCAGAACATTTTTTGAAAATCTAGAACATTTTTCTGAAAAAAGCAGAAACATTTTCCTAATTTGAAGAACATTTTTTGAAATCTCAGAACATTTACTGGAAATCAAGAACATTTTTCTAAAAAGCAAAATCATTTTCCAAATATCAAGAACATTTTCTGAAAATCCTGAACATTTTTTGAGAATTCAAAACATTTTTTAAAACAGAAACAGAAAGGAATAAAGAGCAGAGAAAATGAAAAAAAAAGGAAAAAAACGGTTCAGGGAACCTTCTAGAAGGTTCCCAAAACCAGAAAAAACCGGCTAGAAAAGTCTAGAAGAAGGTTCCCAAAACCAGGATCTGTGAAACGTGTTAAACAGGCCGGCCCATTTAAATCGCTCGCCTCTGGTTCACTGTGTGTTTGCCCGACATTTTGACGCAACGAGCGTCAAATAGGATATTCCGTAAAGTGATACACTGTTCATTGCGGGCCAGTTTCACCACGGGCCGTTAATAGGCCAAGAGTTACATAGGGCCTCATATGGGCCGAAAGACATCATGGGCCATACATGGGCCATAAGTGAAAACGGGCTGGAATCATATTGGATGGCCCAGATGACGCTACTGGGCCTAATTCGGATAGGGCGTAACAGGCCTTGGGTTAGCGGGCTGTAAATGGGCTATATGCGAACAGGCCGTTAACAGGCTTTCCATGGGCCGGCCCGCCACCTTTTGACCAAGTCAAACGGGTCGACCTTTTCACAGGAATGGGCCTCTGTTGGGCCGTGCCACGTGTCGACGTATTATAGGCGCCTTCTGTCCAATGAGTGGATGACATCCGTCCCAACGATGAGCCGACACGTGTTTCCTCCAGCCAATGATGATTTTACATGTGGAAAATCCCCACTGGTTGGGGCTGTTAACGGGTTATCGGATCCAAAACCCGACCCGATAGCTTAACGGCGTTCCATTACGGTGGATGCCACGTGTCAGTCACCCTTGACGAAAGCACTTCTGTGACGCGCGATTTATCGTCATGGAAGTGGACACTTCCGTGATGATAATTTTGGTAATGTCATGGAACACTTCTACGACAGCACAGGTATGACTATCTTGATTCTGCCATAAAATCGTCATGGATGTACATGCATGACAAAAAATGCGACCTACTATGACAAACACATATCATCACGGAAGTGTATTTTTTTTGTAGTGACGGTACATGCATGTCATGATGTGAGAGATAATATATTATACTTTGCACGCATGTGTACGCATGAATCCCTCCCACCAGATCAAAGTGGGGGGAGGGGCGAGCACACGATGTGTCATGAACCAGACCTGTGTGGGTTGTGCAATTTTTGACGCATGCATGTGCCACATTAAAATGTTGTGCTTTTGGTATTCGAACATATATCCATGCATGCATCACGCATGTCCATACATATGTTTGGGGCACATGCATGCAGTGGTTGTCTTTGGACACTCTCCCTCGCTTTGGGTATCATCAACGACCTGTATATTCGTGGGCTCATGTGGACGTCCATCACTTCGACCGACAATGCAAGAGAGGTTACCTGGGTGGATTCTTCTTCTCTTGGTTCGCGTTACCGTATAGTCGTACGTCGATCATGGTGAGATTCGAGGCCTAACTTTGAGGGCATATGTACGCATGAATCCCTATATATATAGTATACGCGCCGTGAACCCTCACTCCATGTGGGGACTTTCCGGTTCCAAAAGCACGGTGCCACATCGAAGTTGTGCATTGGGTATATTCAAACACCACATAACACTTCATACATATGTTTGGACCACATGCATGTAGTGGTTGTCTCCAGGCACTCCCTCGCATGGTTATCGGCGACAAGCTAGCTTATTTGTGGGGCTGCGTGTGGACGTCCATGCATGACTCTGACCCAACAACAAGAGAGGTTATATGACCAAGGTGGTGATTCTTATTGGTCAGTGTTAAAATACGCCTTGGTGAGATTCCCCCTCCCACCGACTCAAAGTGTGTTGGGGGGGGCATAGTACTACTTCGCACTAGATGAACCTCCATGGGGTCGAGGATGTCCGGTTAATTTGCGATGCACACGTGCCACATCAAATTTATGATTTGGTTATTTAAATATCACACCACGCTGTTCACACACAGACACAAACACACACACACACACACACACACACACACACACACACACACACACATATCGGGCCACCCGCAGGTGTGGTTCGTATGTGGTCTCACCCATCACAAGCCAGAAGAACATATATGTGGTCCCTCACACGGTCCACATTTGATCAGAAGCAAAAGGAGGGGGGTTGACCATGATGTACTCCTTTCAGTTTTGTGTTATGTTAGGGTGCGATGTCAGGCCTAGCTATTTGGAGGCATGTGTTCATAGCTAGGATTCCCCTCCCGCCAACACGAAGTGTGTGTGTGTGTGTGTCTTGGGGGGGGGGGGGCTAGCAATAATAACATGCACTTTGTGCGACAGGTGCCACATCAAAGTTGTGCATTATGTATTTGAACATCAAACCACCCTTTTCATACATATATTTGGTTCACATGCAAGTGCGTTCGTGTATTGACCCTTTCCCGCATTTTTTCACCAAATTTATAAATAGTAGACAAATCGGACGCAGCAACCATCTACAATGAGGTACGCAACAAACACGGTTCCCTAGGACTACCCATGTGCAGCGCCCCTGCCTCTGTCAGCCACACCATAATAGTAGATTGGGCTCCACAAGGCTTCCCTCCTGCTCTCAAAAATATCTACTCCCTGGAATCTCGAAAATATCTACCCACCTAGAGGGTTTTTCTATTTGATAGCACATGAATAGTATGTGTGGATAGTGTGTGATGTGTGTTACTCCCCCTCTGCTTCAATCAATTGATCCAAATATTTAGTAGCCCCGGCATTTTACTCCTGCCTGCATCCTTCACAATCTCAAAAATATCTACTCGACTCGATTGTTTTTCTGTTTGATAGCACACGACTATTATGTTTTAACCGTGTATGATGTTTGTCACTCCTGCCCCGCTCTGCTTGGATCCCTTGATCCAAATTTTCGGTAGCCCCGTCATTTTACTCCCGCCTAGTAAAATTTTCAGTACCTGCGGCATTTCCTCAAACACAACCTTGAATCCCTCCACACACACACACACCCCAAATACCAGGCTCACACACATACACACCACCCCTCCCTTTCTCGAAACCTAGCTAGGTCGCTACCGCCGCGCCGCCTCCATCCTCAACCTCTGTCGGTCTGCCCGTGCAGGGTACTAATACGTCTCCAACGTATCTATATTTTTTGATTGTTCCATGCTATTATATTATCTGTTTTGGATATTTAATAGGCATTTATATGCTATTTTATATTATTTAGGGATTAACCTATTTACCGAGGGCCCAGTGCTAGCTTCTGTGTTTTTGCCTATTCTAGAGTTTCGTAGAAAATGAATACCGAACGGAGTCCAAACGTAATGAAACCATCGCGATGATCTTTCTTGGACCGAAAGCAAACCAGAAGACTTGGAGATGAGTCGGAGATGCAACAAGGAAACCACGAGGCAGGAGGGCGTGCCCAGGGGGGTAGGGCGCGCCCCCACCCTAGTGGGCCCCTCGTAGCTCCCCTGACCTAGTTCCTTTGCCTATATATACTCTTATACCCTGGAAACATCCAAAAGAGCCACGAAACCACTTTACCACTGCCGCAACCTTCTGTACCCGGGAGATCCCATCCATGGACCTTTTCGGCGTCCTGCCGGAGGGGGATTCAATCACGAAAGGCTTCTACATCAACACCATTATCTTTCTAATGAAGTGTGAGTAGTTTACCACAGACCTTTGGGTCCATAGTTATTAGCTAGATGGCTTCTTCTCTCTCTTTGATTGTCAATACCATGTTCTCCTCGATGTTCTTGGAGATCTATTCGATGTAACATTCTTTTGCAGTGTGTTTGCCGAGATCCGATGAATTGTGGATTTATGATCAGATTATGTATGAATATTATTTGTTTCTTCTCTGAATTCTTATATGCATGATTTGATATCTTTGCAAGTCTCTTTGAATTATCGGTTTAGTTTAGCCTACTAGATTGATCTTTCTTGCAATGGGAGAAGTGCTTAGCTTTGGATTCAATCTTGAAGTGTCCTTTTCCAGTGACAGTAGGGGCAGCAGGGCATGTATTGTATTGTTGCCATCAAGGATAAAAAGATGGGGTTTTCATCATATTGCTTGAGTTAATTCCTCTACATCATTACATCTTACTTGATGCGTTACTCCGTTCTTTATGAACTTAATATCTAGATGAATGCTGGATAGCGGTCGATGTGTGGAGTAATAGTAGTAGATGTAGGCATGAGTCGGTCTACTTGACACGGAGTGATGCCCATGTTCATGATCATTGCCTTAGATATCATCATAACTATGTGCTTTTCTATCAATTGCTCGGCAGTAATTTGTTCACCCACCATAATATTTGCTATCTTGAGAGAAGCCACTAGTGAAACCTATGGCCCATGGGTCTATTTTCCATTATATTGAATCTCTTCTCCATCTTGCTAGTTTCCAATCTACTATTTTACAATCTTTTACTTTCCGATCTATAAACCAAAAATACCAAAAATATTTACTTTACCATTTACTAGTACAAATGCTCGTGCTTGCAACGGGCGTCGAATCTTGCAGAACCTGCTCCATTTGTTATTAGCTATAATTTATTTTTCTTTTCTTTTATTGGAATCGCTGTGATTTTTAACAATATCCATTGATTCCAAGCCTACCATCGTGATAACACACGCAAGCAAGACATGGAACCATGTTTTACAATGCTTATTCGTACAACCTTCCTTAGCTAAAACATGGGCAACTTTGTTCGCCGAACGATGCACCCAACAAACCTTGGACTCAAAAAGTCCCGAAGAAGTTCTTTGTCATTACGCGCCATTTCTTATATTCAGTTATAATAAATGTTGGTACTAATGTTACATTGATTATTGCTTCTCGGTTGAGTTTTGCTAATTAAGAAGCCACCTTGGCATTCTTCGCCTAATTGAAGAATTCATGGAATAGTTTCTAAATCTGTTTTCCTTTTTTCTTTTCGGAAAACACGATTTTGTTTGATTAAAATAAACACTTTATTAAAAAAAATAGTGACTATTTTTTTTGAACATTTCTCAATGCAATTTTTACAAAATGGAACAACTTTTGGAAATTCCAGTTTTTAAAAAGTGTGAATATATATAAATGTGTACTTATTATAAAACTACTTTTACTATGTTGAGTTTTTTTAGATGTATAAGTTTGTTGTTTGGTTGGGAATCATTATTCTTGTATTTTTGATTATTTAGACTTGGCCGAAACAAAGCACTTGGCATAGACACTTCACATACAAAGAGAATACTTTGGTATTAAAAAAAGGAAGGGTCTATATCACAATCGACTAAAATTGAATTGGCCTTAAATCAAATATGCCAGCCAATAACAATTTGACACCAACGGAAAAAAGAACTTGACTGGAAATAAAGGGTCATCCAACCAATTTTTCGGACACTACAAACATGGCACGCATGTACTCCCTCTGTTCGGAATTACTTGTCACAAAAATGAATAAAAATGAATGTATCTACAACTAAAATACATCTAGATACATTCATTTCTTGGACGAGTAATTCCAAACGAAGGGAGTATGACCTATGCGCTCTATGATCCATGAGCAAGCAATGAAAGGGGCCAAAAAGCAACACTACCAGGTCAGTACTCTCACGACCTTCTCTAGTTTATTGACAGTTCTGTTTTCTTCACAACACTATTGGAAGAAAACCTGAAATTCTCATGGCGTTATCAAGGATCTGAAGTTGATACTTGAAGAAGAAACTCCTGGACACAAACATACTATAAATTCATCATTAGGCTGCCGTAAAATCAGCATCAACCTGCTGTACATTGATCAACACGATGAACTAATCACATATATTTAGGAATAGAGGGAGTACTAAACATTTCATCGCCATCAAGTTTTAAATACAGTGGCTTCAGTTGAAATTTACAGTGAACTCACTATGAATAAACAGTAAATTTTAAAGTGTGTCGAGCTTTGATGAATTTTACAGTGTTCATTTTACTAAAATTCCAGTCAGTAAAAACCATATCACAACAAAGATACTGGAACTTCTGTAAAAATAAGGAGAACGAACAAGTAACAATGTGTGCTTTATGATCAGATAAGAACAAGAAAGAAGATGGAGGAAGAAGGGGACAGAATAGCTACACAATCAGGAAACTACAGTCACACCAAGAAGACAAACTTCATGTCAGTACTCTCACAATCTCCATCAAATAGTTCTTCCAGTAAAAAAAGTTCGGTACCTAAGAGCATCATCAAAAGATGTCTAGAACATCGTTCAGAAAAATGTAGCAATATAAATTCAGGTAACTGTATACTGTAAAATTTATATCAGGTCACTGTAAAATACAACAATCACAACCTTTAGGGTACTATTGGAAATTACAGAAGTTATCGGATTGTAAATCTTCAAACAAGGTAGTGTAAATTCAAACATAAGGTCACTGTAAGTTCAAACAATCAAAAAAATTTAGTGTTGTAAATTATAGAAGCTATAGGACAGTAAATCCATCACCAGGTTAGTCATCAATTAACTATAATTTACTATGAAAACAAAAAAGTAGACTTCTTTGAGTACTATAGTACAGTAAAATCCATCATAGCAATTTAACAAATTATAGTAAATACAGGGCAGTTAATCCATCATCGTGGTATTGTAAATTCATCAACTAAACACAAACTTTTAGGAGGCATTGTAAACTGGACAATATTACCCGCTAATCAAAAGCAAAAAAAGGCCGCCCTGTACATGTACCTCCCTCTAATAAAAAACAAAACAAAATAAATGTCGAAATGACGAACAAAATGAACTTCTTCACTGACTTCACTCAACATACATAGACAACCAAATCGGAAAAATAAATCACATCACTTGCATGACTTCACCCAACATACATAGACAAACAAGTCAAAAAAATTATACAGGGGACAATGTGGTGCTTTACTTGCATGACTTGACCAACATACATGGAAAAACTCTGAACCACAACCCTTAAATATGATTACTCTACTGCATGTAGGGGCTTAACTCCACCCAGCATACAGAGACAGAAGGTCAACATGTGCATCATTCAAGGCAGCCAAATATTGTAAAGGACATGGAATTTATATACACTGAAGATGATCCTTCTCTCAATGTAAGTAAAAAAGCAATTACTTTTTACAAGGATACAATTTTGTAAGTAGCAAAACACATACTTTTATATGAGCGAAACAATATTGAAAGTACTTAAAAATATTAAGGGTCATTCTTAAAAGAAAAAATATATTCCTGTGCAAATTTCTTGATGAAAACTTTGTAACACAACACCCTTGCTTTGCTACTGGCCGCCACCTTCGCCAACCCACACATCTTACTCTTGCTAGCAACGTCACCGGACATGGCGAGGGTGAACTCTCTGTCACATTCTCAAGGGTTATATGATTGGCATTGCTAGTTGAAGGTTACCTAAATGGCTTAAAATCATCATTCTAACCTAAAACAGCAAGATAAACATACCTATATAGACCTTGGAGAGACTACGTATTGTTGCCAATGTTTGATGAAGCTTCAGATTAAATTACTCCATGTTATGTGCTTGGCTTTCTTACAATCAAGGGAAAATGTAGTAATTTAATCTAAAGCTTCATGAAATGGCAGGAGTACTACAAAGCTGAAG